>NW_019948409.1:0-15865 GCF_002910315.2 Salvelinus sp. IW2-2015
TACATCTCAGAGCCCTGTAAAGATTAAGAGTGCTAAGCGGAATCAGAGGGTGTTCTGGGTAATTACACGCCAGCCTTTAACAAACACCATGTTGCTTTGGGCTGCAGTCAACCTGGGTTAGTTTCATTCTCCCGCATCCAAAATGGCACCCCTACTACCTATATAGTGCGCTACTTTTTACCAGAGACCTATGGGTCATGGTCAAAAGTAGCACACTCTCTAGGGAATAGTGTGCCATTTGGTACGCGACCCTTTCGTGCTGTGCTGTACTGGGTTAACCCCTTGCTGTTATACCTAAGGGGATGCATGATGCAAATCCTTGGTTATGTCCCAAATGGCACCCTATTCCATATATAGTGCACTAAGTTTGATGGGCCCTGGTCAAAAGGAGTGCACTAGAAAAGGGAATAGGGTGCCATTCGGGACACAACCGTAGAAATGTCATAGCACTGGATTGTTTTTCATATCTAAGGGATTAGTGTGTGTTTTAATGAGTTCCTTGTCTTTCTCTTAAATCACAGACTGTAGTTTTAATCACAGGCCAGAACTAATAAACAAATGTAGGCCCCGCCCATTTATGTACTGTAGGTTGGGTCCCATCTACTTGTTCTACTTCTATCAGGACCTGTATGTGTCAAGCTTCTCAGATTAACAGTACTGATCTAGGATCAGATTAGCAGTACTGATCTAGGATCAGATTAGCAGTACTGATCTAGGATCAGGTTCCTGCTGTTCATATAATCTTATTAGATCAGCTCTCCTACTCCGAGAAGCTGATACATAGAGCCTCTGAGCCCCATCTCCTCTTTGCCCTCTTCCCTTCTCTCCATACTGCACTCCTCCTCTCTCCTCCAGGTAGAGGATCGCTCCGGGTACAAGTTGCCCGTAGGCACAGATCTAGGATCATCCTACCCTCCCCCCAACGAACCTTAACCAGTAGGTGGGAGAAACACAAAACTAACCTTAGATCAGCATCTAGGCTGAAGGCAATGTTATCCTTTTCCCCTGATCACTAGCCTATATCCCAGGCTATCATGTACTGTAGTGAGACACATTCGACAAATCGTATGGTGCATGGGTACACACAGTCTTTACCAGAGCAGGAGCATAGCTGCTACCTCAAGCGACAAACAGATTGGGGTGAATAAATTAGCCAGTTCATTAAGGGGCGCGAGGAAATTCAATCTGGAATTCTGATGTGGCGAGATACAGCGAGTGTCACATTTAGGCACCGAGCTAATTACCAACTCATTAAGCACTCAGTAGGCTAATAAGACCGGGAGACGGAGGCAGCATCACAAGTGGCACCCTATACCCTTTATAGTGCCATAGGGCCTTAGTCAAAAGTAGTGCACTATATAGGGAATAGGGTACCATTTGGGGACTCAAATGGAGATTCCGAGGCAGAAATATTAGAAGAAGCGCTTGGGTGTTTAGGATGGCTTGTGCTGCAGATACCAGTGTAGCTTATAGCTCATAGCTCACCCAGCCTAGCGAAGTTCTGGAGAGAGTGGGGGGCTGTGTGGGGCAGTTTAATCATAGCCATATAGCCCTGTGCACAACTTCAAAGTCCAGCGATCGCATGCAGGGCGCATATCAAGTGAACGCTGCCTGGATAGGATGGAAATGAGGATGGCAGTGTGTTGGCGTGTCTACTAAAGCAGAGGAGCTGTCCTATAGAGGGAACATTGAAGCTACGTAGATCCTTCTTTGTGTATTAGTTCCCTACAACGGGAAACGTCAAATCAAATTGTGTTTGTCACGTGCGCCGAATACAACAGGTGTAGTAGACCTTACGGTGAAATGCTCACTTACAAGCCCTTAACCAACAACGCAGTTGAAGAAACAACATGTAGTGTATTGGACAGTGTGGAGAATGTGTTTTCTCCACGTGTAAATATTGGTGGTAGTTCTTTTTTTTTTTTTTTACTGGTTCGTCAGTTGAAGATGGTGCACTGCAGAGAGAGATGGCATTGGTTTGTCCTTTTTTTGTTCTCTCTCTCTTTTCTGCATTCTCCTTGCTCTCTCCGGTCCTGTTTCGATTCTCCATTTCTCCATGCAAATGAGAGTTGGTACATTGATTTGGTTTCCAGTTTCAAGTTACTATGGCAACAACATAAAAACTACAAAGTGCTTAAAGCGCAGTACTTTTATCCCTCCGTCCCTCTGATCATCATAAGAAATTAGCATGCCGGGAAACGAGAGAGCGAGCCTCACAGAGCAAAGCAATTGTGCATTTGGAAGGCTGTCCTCGCTGGCTGCCTAAATAAAAATGGGGCGTTTGGGCTTGGCAATACATTTTAAAAAAGGGAAAAAATCACGAGGAGAACAAAACAAATGAAAGAGAGAGAACATCCTCTGCACACACACACACACACACACACACACACACACACATACCTCTCTCTTTCTCAAAACCATGCTGTGTCTCAAAGTGCAGTGGTGCCCCACGTCCACTACTGAACTAGACAGCAGACCGCTGTACGGTGGTGCAGGGGCAGGGCCAGTGGATGGATGCCCGGATGCCTAGACGGGGGTGTGTGTGTATTGGGGGATGGAGGTGGACACTGAGGGCCAAAGCACCAGAGGAGATTTGAAGGGCAACATCAAACGCTGCATCAGCTCATTAATGCATGTAGGAGTGACCCGGGTCAAAGCTAAACAACAGAGCAGGATCACATAACAGACAGAAACTGCGTCCCAAACGGCAGCCTAAGCCCTACGTAGTGCACTACTTTGTTTTTGTCAAATGTAGTGCCCTATGTAGGGAATGGGGTGCCATTTGGGAAGCAGGCAGACGCATCACAAACCCCCTCCAGAGCCTACATCTATCTTGACCATCATCACACAGCCAGATAGGAGAGGAGAGGACTGCTCTGAAATCTGCCCACGAGCCCACAGATTCTCATGCGTCCCAAATGGCCCCATATTCCCTATGTAGTGCACTACTTTTGAACAGAGCCCCCATAGGGCCCTGATCAGAAGAAGTGCACTATGTAGGCAATAATGTGCCATTTGTGACAAAGTCTCTGTCTTCTGTTTTCCTCCTGTCGATCCTATTATTCTGAGCTTCAAAAGAAGACAAAGCACAGAGATTTAGGTTTTGTGTTGTGTTGAATGGAGGAACCACAATAGTATAAAGTGTCTCCGTTCGCCCGTATACTGTAGAAACAAATGAAACACAAGCGTGCCTATAAGCGTCTATACACGCGTCCCCAGAGTGCAGAAAATAGCAAGAAAAAAGTCCTGCTTTTCACAAACTGCTATCTGAGGTATTCAAGTGATCACATATCAATATTGTTTTCCAATTTCCTCTGCTGAAGAGGCTGGTTAGCCATGGATTTCAAAACTGTCTCACTCATGGGATATGTCTGCTTGACGGCTACCCAGCATGCAATTGTCTCCTTTTTTTATTTCAACGCGGCGTGACCTTTTTTGATTGGGTGAAATTGGTTGGCATGGAAATCACTATGGAGACACGGATTTGATTCAGCCTTATCTCCTCTCCACACTGTCTGCAGGTATAGACGGGGGAGGAGGTGTGTGTTTGTGTGTGTGTGTGTGTGTGAGAGAGAGAGAGGGTGGGGGTTGATGACTATTCACTGAGTAGTAATAGAATATCTCACATTGAGGGGAACTGCCCTGATAACAACATCCAACTGATAAAGCCAGTTCTACTGACCAAAGCGAATGTGGTCTGAAAATGAGTGGGTCAGAGAACATTTTGAATATGCTGAAGCCTGTATCACTGCAGTGTGTTAGCTTATAGCTACACTATCACCTTCTATGTGACACAGTCTGCAGGTGATAATAAGCTAGATCTATCGGCTAGCCTTTCCTTTCTCTTCAGTGGACGTGGTTTGATTAGTGTTGGGAGTTTAGCGGCAACAACCCCAGGGACTGTAGGGAGGGGTCATAGGTGAACAGACTAGAACTGAGCCATGATTGGCTGTTCTCTCTAGGTTAGGAGGGTTCACTGTCTCACAGTATTACTCCTGCCGGCTGCTGATTCTCAGATCCCCCCCCCCTCTGCTCCCACTGTGGGTCAGTCCAAGCAGAGGGCCAAGCCGAACGACCCAGAAGGAAATGTAACTTCATTGGAACTCAAAGAATATATCTCTCACCTCCCCCTGAGCGCATGCAAAAGAAGACAGAATTTTGAAGCGGGAAAAATCATTGAGTCCCTTAAACTTCTTTTGGTTCAAATGAATCACTCAATGAGAATAATGCATAGGAACCCTAGTGATTTCAGGGGTACGGGCTGTGTCTGTGTTCTAATATGACCCAAGGACACACTACTGCACAAACACCTCTAATCAAAAGTAATTGAAAGTATTTTTGAAGAGTTTTCAAGGAGGCACATGTAATTATTGTGGCAAATTCAGTGGAGGATAGAATGAACGCTCATTGTTATAGCTCCTTAAAGCTTTCATTTTGGGTTTCAAGTTTCACACTGTGAGCTGACGCCATAGCAGCGCTGTTTCCTACTAATAAGTACCGCAGTTGGTGGACTAATTGATGGACCCATGCGGTTAACGTACAGGAAACACATCTGCAACACATCAATAACACATCATTACATGATAAGCTGATAAGACGGAGAAGAGGGCAGTGACTTTTCGAGGTCCTGCCAGTTTTTGAACCCAGGGAGGCCCTTCGCTCTGTTCGTTTGTGCATATCAATAGCCGGAGCAGCCAGCTGTTCCTCGCTGCGCGCCTCCAAAGGCGCATCTGAAACCATTTAAATCAAAAGCAGTCACAGTTTCCACAGCGCATTATAGGCATTCCAGCAGGCCCCTTGCTCTGTGCTACGTAGTCGCTCTCCGCAGGGGGCACAGTATAAAGTGGGCACACAGCAACACAAATATGCAGCCCACTGTGCGCTCCCTTCAGGATCCTTCCATAAAGAAGGAGAGGAAGAGGCAGAATAGCCCTCTGAGTTTTCCGGGCCCGGCTCCGGGGTTAAAACCTTTCCACCGGCTTCAGATAAGACCTCATCTTTGTATGGTTTGTGTACCGCCTCGACGGGGAGGAAGAAGAAGAAGAAGATGAAGAAGAAGAAGAAGAAGAAGGGAAAATTAGGCGGTAGTTGTGTGTTGTGTGAGCTCCCTTACCTGCACACCCCTGTGGTGGTTGCTCCACACTGTCTGCAGTATCAGGAGCGAGGGGGAGCAAACAATGGTGGATGGTCTAACCATAGGAGATGGACTTCACCGGGGAAGTATATGGGCATGCTGACATCACATGAACGTGGAATATAGAGAATAAAGTGCCCAAATGTGAAGGCAGAAGAAGCACGGTATTATCTTGTATCTGTTCCTTCATAGCACAAGTAAAGCATTGACGTTTTTAACCCA
Source organism: Salvelinus sp. IW2-2015 (assembly GCF_002910315.2). Lineage (NCBI taxonomy): Eukaryota > Metazoa > Chordata > Actinopteri > Salmoniformes > Salmonidae > Salvelinus > Salvelinus sp. IW2-2015. The sequence continues at coordinate 5,357 of NW_019948409.1, forward strand.
TTTAATTGTACAAATTCGGTTTTAGTTGCCATTCTGTAGGTTGCCCTTGTTGCCAAATATGTACAATAAGGTGCTTAAGTGATGCAGTCTCGTTAGTTCATTAGTTAAGTGAAATTCATCTTGGAATGCCTTGGGATACTTTAATTACCCACTACCTGAACTCTAGGGAAAAATATTTTCCTGAAAATCTACCAGGTTTCAATACCGTGAGTAATTCATATTCATCCCTATAGTCCTGGGAAATACAGCAAAAATCAAAAGTGCCCATTTTAAAGCTTTTAAAACCAAGATATGGTCACTATGCCAGGGTTCTCCCTTAATAAGAATGGTGCTGCACCACCTTGTCGGCTTGGCTGGCTGTGTGACTATGTAACTGATATTTAATATTGATAGAGTAACTATCTTTGATCACCAATGACGTTGTGAATTGCGAAGCAGGCCGTCCATAAATTCCTGGCGTTATCATGTGCCTCAATTAATTCAGCGCATTTCAGCAGTAGGCTATCTCGACACAGAGCTCTACAGAAGCTCTCATATGGGTAGTAAGTACGAGACAGTGCAGAGAAGCAGGTGTTGTAGCAGTATTTTCACAGGCATAGGCAAGCGACATGCTTCGATTTTCATGCGAGACTCAGGATTTTAGGTTTCAGTGGGATTGGATAGGAAAATAGCCTAGGCTCTGGGACAGGAGAAGATAGAATATTGTGCTATTTTATTTTTTGCTAACCTGCTGCTGCGCATGTGTATTTTATGGAATTGCATTAGTGCAACATTGTGGAGACAATTCATTTCCCTGGTCTTGTCATACATTTTTGGGGAGAAATGTGAAGTGTTCCCGGGACAGTTAATCCCTACTGAACTTGATATAGCTCCAGCCCTGAAGAGACAAATGACACATTGAGGCATTGCCATTGAAACTGGTTGAGAAAGGCCAAGGGTGAAAGAGGTCAACCTTGTCACGTCCCTCCAATAACTATATTACCCCCTCCAGCCCTCCAGCTCCATCTCTCAGCCCTTGAGCCAAGTTTAGGCCTCCAAATGACTGCAGTTGACGGCCCCCGCTGGGTGAAGATATCCCTCTCCCGGTGGTCCGTTGTCATATCGTCTTTCACTGAGCACAGGAGGCAGCAGGAAGTGTCGGGGGATCAACACATGCCAGGGAAACCCACAAAATGGCTCCTCCTGTGCGGGACCTGCTGTGGCATCTTGGACAGTACATTTTTAAGTGAGGACCCCCCCAAAAGCTACAAAACAAAAACTTGAACTGTCGAAGGATGGAGGATGCCTCTGTGTCCCAAAAATTACTTTTTTAGGGGTTTCAGGGTGCGTTTTGGGGACATTTTGCGACAAAATGGAAGGGGAGGGTGTTGGAGTTGAAGGCTTGGTGTGTATATATGAACTCTGCATGAGACGAGCTAACGGTGCAACTCTGGATGCGAGCGAGGCAATCAGCGCTAGTCACAGAGGATTTGACAGCATCTGTAGAAAACATTATGGAGAGTCCAATTGCCTATTCAACTGGCTAGAGAGCTTTTGGTAGAGCGGCGGCACAGCCAGGAAATTATTTTGGAGAGGGAAGAGAGGGAGAGAAAGAAACCTGCTGAATGCCAGAGTAAATAAATCGAGTAAATAAATCGATGGCTAATGTGAGGCAATTGTGGGGTGTGCATGATCAGGGATTTGGAGTGAGCTCACTACAAAACCAGGCCTCTCTCTCTCTCTCCCCTTCCTCTCTCTCTCTCTCTCTACAGCCAGCAATAATCTGTTCTAGTGCACTTGCCATGAAATGTGCGATGCAGGACTCGTAATGCCCTGGACAAGCAGAGCCTAACAGATAACATAAGCCCCCCTCCTCTCCATCCCTCTTCTCCACTCCCCATCCCCTCTTCAAATCAAGACTCTTGTTGATTGTAAACGACAAGCAGAAGATTGGATCATTACAGTAAGGTCTGTTTTTTTTTCTCCCTCCTCCCTTCCGTCAGCTGATGTGTGGCGAGCTGTCTCGTCTTTTCGTGTCGGGCGCTCTATTTCGTCTTGGCTCCCTTGACCTCCTTTGGTGTGTGGGACAATGAGACGGGGGGAATTTTGTTTTTGTTCCCGTCTCTCGTTTTGTATTGTCGTGATTGTCATTTTCCTAATGTATGCGTGTATATACACATGGGTGTCGAGCAAAGCAGCACAGAGCTGACAGTACTGTCTCTCTGTAGTCTCATAGGAGGAAGAAAGAGGGCTGTTTTGATGACGATGAATAGGATTTGTGCATTTCTCTCGGTTTGCGCTCTCTCTCTCTCTCTCTCTGTCTCTGGCCCTCTCCGTACTTCCTTTGATCTGGCTTTGGTTTGGATGTCATTCCATGTGGATGAGTTCACTCAGGATGAGTCTTGCTCCCTCCCAAAATAATGGCATTTCCACAGATTCCGTATGTTCTTACGCATCATTCTCCGTATTTCCTCCTCCCAGTGGGCGAATCACAACGTTCACAACGTTCTGTGTCTAATATAGACATTTTGGGACGGCGTTCAAACACCCCAGTAGGAACGGCATACCCCAGCTGTGGATCGCGTTTATCAGCCACAGCTACGGTACGTGAGGTGATGTGGTTGGGTCTGAGTCTAACCAGGAAGTTGACGATCCTCTGTAATAACGGAGGGAACATTAAGGAATGTTTGATGTTATGGAGATCAGGCTCCGTACGTTGTGAATATACCGTGCAGTCGTTGTATTGCCTCTAATTAGCTGCATGCCTATGGAGCCGAGCTGGAAATACAAAGAGTTGAGAGATTCCCGAGACACATACTTGCCTACTTGAGTTGTAGTACAGAATAGATATGAATTAGTGGCAAATAGGCAAAATCGAAGGGCTTTATACCATACAACCGGTGCAGCGGGGAAGCGTATGCTAAACTATTTTGACACAATTGTGTTTTTAAACATAGACAGCATTGTAAATTTGAAATCAAACTGTAGTTTTGAGTATAAAAAATATATATATTTTGTGAAAGGACTCAAAAGTCCACATTTTCCAACACCTTTCAGCTTAGAAGACTTTTGAGCTAAGCCACCATCTTGTATACTGCACTGACAAAGTGGGAAGACGTTGTTGTTCATCTGAGGTGCTTTAACCGGTTGGAATGATTTGAAAATGACGTTTTGGTTAGTTTTAATCGAATGAAAGCTTCTAAATTATTTTCAACACCACATGCATATGCACATCGAATAACGGTGGGGGGAATGTAGTGGCGGCAGCCTAACAGAAGAGTTGGAGGCGTAGCTTATTGGGTGTTCAGGTTGTTCTTTATGCCCACCCGTCAGAGTGAATGTCATTCCAGTTAATGTGGTCTATTGTATTCATAATTTAACCTTAAACTTGTACACAGCCAGCATCTGTAATCATCTTTGCATAAGTGTATGCTTTTAGACTGTAAAAACTGTTGTTCACCTTAAGCACTTTTACTGATTGGTGTACACTTTGGCAAGGTCCGTTCAACCTATTCAATGTGTCTGGCATCAAACAATGTATTTTTCAGATGAATGTTTGTTTTTTGTGTGCTAGCGGTGGTGGCAGTGTAACGGCAGCGTATCGGTAGTGGCTTATTTGGGGCGTGGCTTTCAGTTGGTTCTTTTTAGCCACTCATCGGAGTGAATGTCATTTAAGTGAATCTGTTCTGTTGTATTCACCAGGTAACGTTTTGTTTGTWCACTGCCAGCACTGCATCTGCAATGATATTTGCATAAATATATATAGTTTGTGATTACATMAAATATTAGTTTGTATTTATGAGTATTTATTAGGTTTAACCAAAGGGGGAAAGCAAATTGAGTGTTGAAAGAAATAGGTTGCAACTTCAAATATAGGTTTGTTAATAATTCAATTGAGAACCTGATTTGTTTACTTTTAATCGGAATACATTTTTAGGTCAACAAAGAGTCATTTCTTATAGTGCATTTTGAGTAGAATGTTTTTGAGTAATTTTTTGAGTACAGTGCATTTTGAGGACTTTTTGAACAAACCTAATATTTTGATTTGCAGGAAATTCATTAAATTTGTTAAGTTACTCCAATCCAATAATTTTCTTTAAGCCTAATTATGAGGCTGTAATTGCATAGTATTTTAGTTTTCAGTAAAGCAAATAATCAAGRTTGAAAAATATGAAACGTTTGAGATGCAGTGGAATTAGGTTTAACTGAGGTGAATTATGGATTTGATTGTAATCAAATGATACAAGTATCATTGACCTAATAATAAAATGTTATCTAAAGTATTTATTTGACCTGAAAATACTCATTTACGTGTTACCACTTGAAGAAATGTATTTATGTTTATCCCCAAAAAGTATTTTTTCAGTGTGTGGCTCTACTTTGAAAAATCATGAAATGCTCTTAGCCTGYCAAATYACAACAACTTTACATCTCAACGCRGTGGGGGCCTGTCTCTCCAACCAACTGACTTGTTACAGAGAGAGCAAAGCAGAAATCAACCCTGTGATCGATACACTCTGACTGTCCGAATCTACGAGCCCTGTCTTCTAAAGTGCATTGCGGTTTCGGAGGTTCGGAAAATCCGCCACGAAGCCGGGGCCCTCCCATCTCATCTGAACCAAACAACGTCAGGCGGCACCCACTCCCATGTCGTTGGGTCTGGAACGCCAGTGCTCCGAGGATGACAGGGTTTCCAGGGATCTGACGGGTTCCTCTCTAATTTGGGCATCTACTTCTGCCACTTCCCCTGACCAGAAACCACTTTAAGTCAGCAGGCGGCCACATGGGAGCTGGCATTCCTCTTGAACTTTCCCTCCCTGTTCACTTCCGTGGCTCCGTCTCTCTCTCTCTCTCTCTCTCTCTCTCTGTCTTTTTCTTGCTCTCTCTGTTGTCTTTCTCTGTCTCTCTTTATCTCATTATTTTCTTCTCACTGTCTTTCTCTTCTTTTACATCTATATCTTCAGATACATTAAATCATTTGTTTAGTGTTACTTCAGCACTCATCCTCTTAGACTGTAACGATGGTCAATGTTAAGACACACCCCACATACAAAACACCAATATTTATTTTTCATTTTTACATTTGACCTTTATTTAACTAGGCAAGACAGTTAAGAACAAATTCTTATTTACAATGACGGCCTACCGGGGGATCTGCCTTGTTCAGGGGCAGAACGACACATTTTTACCTTGTCAGTTTTACCGCCGCAAAACAGTGTTACCATAATCACAGTTCAACCCATGTTCTCTCTCTGGTTTCTCCCCAGCTGGTTCCTCCTCCTGCCAGTGAGAGTGACTGACGGAGTCTCCACCTGTTCTTGTTCCTGTTTCCAATTGTGAACATGGCTTGGTGGGAGTAACACTTAATGGGATTTCAGAGGGGCTGCCGTGTCGTCTCTGCCTCTCTGCCACCTACATTGCYCACTGCCAAAGACCGGCAWGGCAGAAGAGCTCATTTCTCAATGGTCTTAATGGTGACGACTGCTCAGGAAAGACCTGGTTAACTTCAATAAATGCATTGCAATTTAAATGTACATGAATTACATGTGTACATTAATGCAAGAGCGTAACACTGTTTCAACATAGCTGAAGCACAACAGGGTCCCCGCCGAAACCAAGGAGAAACTCTGTCAGTCYAACTGGCTGTTAGGTTGGTTTTATGGTCTACCTACCCTATCATCCAATGGACACATTTAACAGCTATAGGGCAGGAGTCACCATCCACCTGAGTCATAGAGACAAGGATCTATGACTGCTTCCCTAATAGCACCCTATGCTCTACATAGTGCACTACTTTGGACCAGAGCCCTTTAGGCCCTGGCCAAAAGTAGTGCACTATACAGTATAGCAGGGTTGGGGTCAATTCTGAATTGACCCCAACCCTGCTATACAGAGGGAATAGGGTGCCATTTGGYATTCAGCCTATGAGGAGAATGGTGTCTGGCTTGTCTAAAGCCAACTACTGCAGTGTGACACGGTGAAGTCATTCAGAGTAACATGAAGTAATTCTGCTGTAACTCTGCCACGGTACACAGGCATGAAATCCACAGCGATGGGAAGCAGCAGAGCAGTGAATGGTGACTAATCTTTTCAAGGTGATAAGAAGAAATATGTGGGAGATGAGCGTGTCTGGAAGAAGTAAGAGGAGCTCGTTACTGCATCCAGTCACTGTTGCTTTCGCCGTGGCACTGTCACAACAACACAGCTTCTGGAGCTTTGTTTTCAAGTGGGTTTCTCTCTCTCACTCTCTTTCTTCTCCTCTCTCTCTCTCCGTCTGCCTTTCTCTCTCTCTCACTCTCTTTACCACTCGTCTCTCTCCTTGCTCCCTCTCTGCTTTTCAGTTTTTTCTTGCTTCTCTTCTCTTATCTTCTAAAGTTGTAAATGTTGTCAGAAAGTCACACATGAGTTTGTTGGCAGAGATCTGCTTTCTCTTGTCTCTCTCTCTCTCTCTCTCTCTCTCTCTCTTCTCTCTCTCTCTTCTCTCTTCTTCTCTCTCTCTCTCTCTCTCTCTCTCTCTTCCTTTCTCTCTCTCTCCTCTCTCTCTCTCTCTCTACTCTCTCTCTCTCTCTCTCTCTCTCTTCTCTTTTCTCTTCTCTTCTCTCTCTCTCTCTCTCTCTCTCTCTTCTCTCTCTTCTTCTCGTCTCTCTCTTCTCTCTCTCTTTCTCTCTCTCTCTCCTCTATCCTCTCTCTTCTCTCTCTCTCTCCCTCTCTCTCCTTCCTCTCTTCTCTCTCTCTCACTGTCTTCTTTTGTTTTCTTCTGTTTTCTCCACATCAGAGAAGGCCTTTTGTGTAACTTGCCCTTTGAAGGCAGTCATCTTGCAATCAGATTAATAATTACAGATAACACAGCATTGAGGGGAAAAAACCTGGATATTTGATGTCAAACATGAGAACACAAATTACAAAGAAAAGGTCTGAAAGAGGAAAGGTCCTGAAGTTTATGGTCTTTCTTTCTCTCGCTCTTGGCGTATTTTCCGTTTATTTGCTGTCTACTGTTTGGCAGGTGCATTACAAACATAAGAAACTATAAAGGGGGGATCCCCTTGGGAGGGCGGACATTTTGAGAAGGCGGCGGGCGGCCATATTTTGACAAATGTCAAGCAAAGATGAAGAAGAAGTTGTATTTCATTTGTTAAGGTTTTTGATCTCAATGTTTACATGTGTGAGTACTATCAGCGCATCACTCCCTCCCCCTCTCCCCCGCCTCCCCATCCCTTGTTATGTATCTATGATATAGACAGGATTCAAGCAGATGTAGGACTAACTGTGCTCAGTGTTGTGGTCCACAGTTATGATTATGCTCTTAACTGAATGGTTGTGAGCTCTTTACTTTAAAAGCATGCATCATGGAGTGAACATTTACAATCCCTTCTAGTACTTTACCATCGGCATTTTCAGGTTACTGGAATCAGGTAGGCAGGGAGAAAGCCAGGCAAAACATCAGTGACAGAAACTGCTTCGTAGCAATGTTTCTCACGCAGACCTTCTGGAGATTCAACCAGTTGTTTGACTAGTGTCAGTCAGGGAGAGACTGTGTTCCTCCTCATAAGCTAAGGGTGTCACACCGTGCCTGTTTGAAGCGGTGAAAAGGAGCTGCCGCGTCAACGAGAGGCCACCTGAGAGAAAGCCGCATCAGAAAAGGATACAGCGCTCTGCTCAGCCGGGGTGGTGCGTGTGTCACCGCAGTGCTTGTGTTCAAAACACAAGGTCATCTGCTGACGCCATGACAGTTGATGCCTCTTCTGTTACTTATGTGTATCTGGTAAGTGGAAAAACAAAACTTCAAATGGAATTCAGTGAAACATCCTCGATACCATCATTGGAATTAGAATCTTTATGTTCCTTTTCCTGATTCAGTTCTCATATTTGTACCACCACCATTCTACTTCATTGTGTTAACGGAATGGAATAAGTTTCTGAAGGTACGGAGCTGCTGTGAATACAGGAGTTGATCTGTATTCAACGCTAGGATTGCTGATAACAGTTGACAGAGGAACATAGTTGATATGGGTAAAGATTGACGGGAAAGTAACAGAGTTGATATTATGGCCTCTAATGGAAAGGCCGCTGTTACTCAGCAGTACAACAGGAAGTGTGTGAAACTGTCCAGACAGTGGTGGAGACGCTCTGAGGCCGTTGACCAGTAACAGCTGGCGGATAAGAAGGCCTAAAACCCTACTATGAGGTAAGGTTCCAGAACGTTCCGAACTCATGCTACGCCGCTGACTCTCGCTCTGGAATAAGTTTACCATGTCTGTCCCACTAGGGTTAATCGAAAATGACCCGCGTATAGGACTGATGTGCCACCATTCCATGCTGTGGCAATAGTCATATATGTTACACAAGTTAACATGATTGACAATGAAAACAAGTCAACTCCGTCATACAGCTCTCCTCCTACTGTTGAGTGATGGTTACTTTTACCATAGAAATGCTCAAGAACCCTAGTGTTTAGAAAGTGGAGGGAAAGGAGGCGGTGGGGGGGACCTTGACAATTGTGAAAGTTGGCGTAAACAAGTCAAGTTGTTTGTTTCCAATAGCTGTGTTTTGTGATTCGGGGGGGGGGGTAATGTGGAAATTTGTCAGTGTTGTTACTCACTGAAGCCCTCCCACAATCCCACTTGAGACAAGTAGATGACTGGAGATTCGAACTTTTGCTTGTGACAAGTGAGTTATGTCTCAGACCGCCTCACGGTTTGCGAAGGAAATGCCTTCCTCACCATCATACTGTCTGAGATGTGAAGCCTACCCCTGGGACCATGCAGTGGGTTTGGTGGTTTCGTCGCCACCCAATCAGATCTACACAAGCACATGCCAGACACCTGTCTTGCTGCTTGACTTTATCCTCAAGTTCAACTTCTTCAGCCTGTTTAGATTGGAAGGTACCTCTCCAATCCTAACTTAGAGAACAAAAGAAGGAAGTTGGAAGAAAGGGGGGGGGGATGAACAGCCAGAAGAAACAAACAACGTGGACAGCTGCATTCAATTCTCCCGATGCTGTTTCTATCATGAGTCTTTTCAGATGCCCCAGATCAGAGGTTACAGAAGCTGTGAATCCAAACGATCCCTCCTGTGAATGCACTTTGATGAGGCTCCATGCAGGAATCCCTGTTCACACCCTCCACCACTCCCAGCTATTTGAATAACTAGGGGGAAAGCGAAATATTTTAATGGGAAGTACAGCCACAGCACCGTTTAGCATCTGAGAGTCATGGGAGTTTCTATTGAGATTCTATTGAGTTCTATTGAGATTCTATTAATTCTATTGTTTCTATTGAGATTCTATTGAGGATTCTATTCGAGATTCTATTGAATTCTATTGAAGTTTTCTATTGAGATTCTATTTGAGATTCTCGGTTGTGACAGAGTGATCCATTTTCCGTTAGTACCGTGGTCATAGAAAGAATGCGGACGATGAAATGTCCTATCTTAAAGCATTTTGAAATGATATGTTCCATCTGGTGCCGAGAAGAACGGAATTGTTTTGTATGAGCGTATGAAATTACAAACATCCCCCCAGAATGCCTCAGTAATTATTTCAAAAAAAGCATCCTGTTTTGAATAATGCTGGTTATGAAAGWAACGGCACACTCTCGTAAACAACAACAGCCCCTTGGTAAGGCACAGTCTTCACTATTAAAGTGGTCCTTATAGTAACTCAACATGGTTTCAATCATATAACACTGGGGGTGTTATGAGATGGTCCATGAAGCTYCACTCTTAGGAAAAAGGGTTCCAAAAGGGWTCTTTGCAGAGGGATAGMGTTCTACCAAGAACCATTTTGATCAGAAGAACCCTTTTAGGCAGACAAGGGTTCTTMGTAAGGCAAAGGGTTCTACCMAGAACCTTTAACATCCTAAGAACCGMTTTTGGAAGAAAGGGTTCTTTGATGATTCTTTGGACGGCAAGAAGGGTTCTACATACATTAGAACCATATATACTATTTCCCAGCATGCTCTATTGCAGGGAGAGTCTCAGAATTGTTTGTTTTACTGTCATATCTGTGTTTTTGCATGTACATTGATTGGTTGATTACTTGTGTGCTACACAAATATAAATAACATCTAAATGAATCCAATCTATTAGTAATTTGATTTATTARACCCGTTACTGAGATGGTTGRTCCAGTTTAGATGACTGAGGTAGTCTCAGTTTTCAATCTTCCCTGGCAGTCATTCTGAATGCAGGTTGTGGGTGATTATTAATTCCACTTGTTGGATATCCTAACTCTGGCTGGATTCCAATAGGAATTACAAATCACTTTACATGCCAGCATAATGTGAGTTGCAGGCCTGGCGTGGCCTGTAAATCAGGAGATTCCTAACACCACTCTGTTAAGGTATAACTACGCCCTCAAAGAATGCKTTATGATACATGCAATGTATTGTCATAAATAATTACATTTTAAAGGCTAATAAAACTGGTGGAACTCTCCAAAGACCAAAGGTTTCTCGGTAAAACCCTTCATAGAGGGTTCTAGGTAGAACCATATATAGGGGATTGTTTGAAGAACCCTACCTAGTGGGTTTT
>NW_019948410.1:0-15849 GCF_002910315.2 Salvelinus sp. IW2-2015
ATATGAAAGAGGTTAAGAGTCATTTTTGAGAATTAGACTCCCAGGGTGCAATGTCCTATGGCTCCAGCAGGATGGTCTAAGCAGTCTATGGTTTGCAAAGGTTTCAGGCGGCGTTGTAACTTCAAAAGGAAGATAAGAAAGTTTTAGCAGAGCGGACAAGGTCTTCGTTAATTTCGTGGCTTGTGCACCGCTCATGAAAGATTTGAACAGCAGCCTGCTAAAATTGTTGCTATTGAATGGATACGCTCTCTTTCGTTAGAAATTTATAGGTTTTTGATGTTACATTTTACAGTCTGAGGAGTAAATATACATGTTTTTTTCCGACTTGGTTGAAACAAAGTTTAGGGGTAGATTTTTCAGATTCCTTTTTTCTCTGCAAGTTGAACGAGGTGATTTACTCAAGTCGATGGCGGAACTAATTACAGACTTTTGGGGATATAAGAGAGGATTTGTATCTAAAAAACGACACGTAAAAGGTAGCCTAGTGCGTCAGAGTGTTGGACTAGTGAACCGGAAGGTTTTGGCAAGATCGGAACCCCAGCTGACAAGGGTAAAAATCTGTGTTTCTGCCCGGTTGAACAAGGAGTCTAACTGCCTTCAATGTTCCTGAGTGCCGGTCGATTGTTGAAATATAAGTGAATTTGTTCTGTGGAGTTAAATAAAGGTTTAAAATAGCTGTTACCCTTTTGGATGACAAGTCAGAGGAAGATTTTTCAAAAAGTAAGTGAATACTTTATCGTTAATATGTGAATGTATGAACCGTGTGCGCGGTGGAAAGAATATTTTGATGAGGGGCACATCCACAAACATTCGCATGGTAGTCTTTTCGCGCTGTAATAGCTACTGTAAATCGGACAGCGGCAGCTCTCAGAGATTATTAACAAGAAAATTAAAGCTTTCAGCCGATATAGATACTCATGAGTGTACCTAATGTTTAAAACCATAATATTTATTGAATTGATTTTATTTTGATTATTTATTGTGAAGACCCTGGCGGGACCCGTCTTGTTTCGTATTATGGCGCCCCAATGCCTCCCCTCACGGCGGTTCTGTTTATGGTATGGTGGGGTTGCGAAGAATATGGTCATCTCTGAAGGGCACTGGATATATTTCTGCATTCAGGTCAAATAGTCACTTTCTGGCACGTTCTACCTTGGGACCAAACGATTGGGTATGGTGGATTGTTTGGTTACAATCAAACAGGGATGCGGTCAAAAAGGTTATTTATTGAATTCAAGATGTGTGAGTTCGGTAGCTTACTGTAGTTATTTGCGTGGTGATAGTCCGTGACGCACTAGTATAAGTACTGGGTGAGTATTGGTGTGTTTGATCCTACCAACTGTATATTAGTAGTAGATATGTGGTGTGGTTAGTCTGTGCTACCACTAGTGTGGTAGTTACGACCATCCTGGTAGTGAGTTTTGTGGTGTTATCTACCTACTGTATAATACTGTTAGGTATTGTGTGTTTTATCCTACACTGTAGTCATAGCTGTAGCAATGTGTGTTTATCCTTACCCTGGTATATACTGCTGAGGTCATTGTGTTGTTATCTAAAAGTGGAGTCTACCTGTATAATACTGTAGCTCATTGTTAGCATGACACTGTATATACTGGAGTTGATTTGATGTGTTTGTTCCTCTATCCAGAGTCTGTTGTATAGCATTACGTTGTAGTATATGTGTGTGTTACTGAGCTGACTGTATATGATAGCTGTAGTATTGTGTGTGTTGATCCTACCACTGGTATATCCTGTACGCTGATTTCGATGGGTTTGATCTTACGTTATCTTAATAATACTCGTAGGGTATTGTGTGTTACTCTCGCTATCAGCGTGTATATCACTGTTAGGTGAGTTTGTGGTGTTATTCTTACACACGTATAGGAATTAACTGGTAGTATTGTTGTGTGAGTGACTCAGCCTGACTCGAACTGTATAATTACTGTTAGTATTGTGTGTTATTCTAGCAGCTGTATAATATGTAGTATGTGGTTTTTGTTCATCCTAGCCGACTGTCATGTTATATCTGTAGTATTGTGTTGGTTATCCTACACAGACTGTATAAATACTGTAGTAATTGTGTGTTTATGTCTACGATAGGATTACTGTGAGTATCTGGTGTGTTATCTACGAGACTGTATAATAGCATGTGTGTGTGGGTATCGGCGAGCCGACTGTGTAAATAGGTGGTAGTGATTGTGGTGTTAGGTTCTACCACGAGATTAGATAGCTAGGTGATGAGTGTTAGTCGCTTAGCCAGCTGGTATAATACTGTAGGTATTGTGTGTTAGGTTCTGACTTTGAGCTGTAATAGGATCTGGGTAGTAGGGGTGGTGTGTGGTTAGGGTGCGGCGGGGAGGATCTGTATAATACTGTTAGTATTGTGGTGTTATCCTATCGCACATGTATAAGGGTACTGTAGTATTGTTTTGTGTTTTTTATCGCGTAACTGTGAATAAATTAACTGGTGAGTCAGGTTAGTGGTTGTATCCAACACTGTTTATACATACTGTAGTTTGTGTGGTATTCACTACCACTGTTATAAGTGACTGTAGTATTCGTGGTTATGCCAACCGACTGCTATATACTGTAAAGGGTAATTGGTCGTTGTTGTATTCCTGACCACATGGTATAATACTGTGTATTGTGGTGTTAGTTTCCTAGTTCTGTATAGATATCTGTAGTATTGTGTTGTTTCCTACCCTGTATAATGACTGTAGAAATTGTGTAGTTTATCCTACCACTGTTATGGATACTGTAGTCATAGGTCGGATGTTAATCCTCACGCACTGTATTATTCTGTCAGTTTGTGGTGTTCTCCTACCAGACTGGAGGTATTTTTAATCATGGCTTGAGATTATTAGTGTGGTTGGATCTTGCTACCATACTGTATATTGTCTGGTGTAGTATTGTGTGTTATTTTCTACACTGTAATTTATATGTAGTATTTGTGTGGTTTATCTAACTCACGGTGTTTTATTATGTACGTAGTTTATGTGTGTTATGTGTCCTACTTCTTTACTTGTTTTATATATTTTTTGTTGTTTGTGTTGTGGTGTTCTACACTGTTAGGATACTGTAGGTAGTCTCGTGTTGTTATTCTCACTGTATAATTCTTACAGTTTGCTCGTGGCGTTACCTACGCTCACGTGTATAGGATTACTGTAGTATGTTGTGTGTGTTGTTTTGCTCATCGTACTTCGTAATATACTAGTAGTGTGAGTGTTATCCTAGCACTGTATAAGTACTGTATGTATTGTGTGTGGTTATACCTACACTTTATAATACTGTAGTATTGTGTGTTATTCTACATCTGTACTAATATGTAGTATTGTGTGTTATTCTACCATGTTGATATACTGTAGTAATTGTTGTGGTTAGTCCTACCACTGTATCTATGTAGTATTGTGTGTTGATCACTACCTACTGTAATAATACTGTAGTGATTGTGTGTTATTCCTACCCCTGTTAATACTGTAGTGATGGTGTGTCTATTGCTGACACTGTATATACGGTAGTATTGTGGTGTTATCCCTGAACCACTGTATAATACTGGTTGTAGTGTGGTGTGTTATCCTATCCACAGTATAAGTTACTGTAGCTATTGTGTGTTATCCTAACCATGTATAATACTGGTAGTATTGTGGTGGTTATCCTACCGACTGTATAATCACTGTGAGATTATGTGTTGCTTATCCTTAACTGGTAGTAATAACTGTATGTATTGTTGTTGATCCTACACTGTATAGATACTGTAGTAATTGTGTTTATGCTATCACTGTAATAATACTGTAGTATTGGGTGTGGTTATTCCGCTACCACTGTCATAATACTGTAGTATTGTGTGTTATCGCTACCGGACTGTATAATACTTTAGTATTGTGTGTTTCCTACAGACTGTATATAGCTGTAGTATTGTGTGTTATCCTACCACCTGTGATTTTAATAGCTGTAGTATTGTGTGTTATCCCTAGCCACTGTGGATAATAGCTGGTCAGTATTTGTGGTGTGTATCGCTACACTGTATATAATGTAGTATTGGTGTGTGTATCCTCCACTGGTATAATATCTGGTAGTGTTATTGTGTGTAATCCTACCACTGGTATAATACGTGTTAGTATTGTGTACTGCCACGAAGGTGCGGCTACGAGACGCCAGCCCAGAGGGCCCGCAGCCAGGAGTATGTCCTGCTACAAAAGGTGCTTATGACTGCTTCCTCCAAGACTGTCTCCAAAGAGTGTGACCACACATACAGTGGACTTCAGAATAGGTATTCAGACCCGCTTTGACTTGCTCGACAACAAATGTACGGTTAGCCTATAAACTAACTAAAAGCGTATTTATTATTATTTGCCAATATAGGAGTGAAAATAAGTATTGTGGTCACCATACAAAACAAGCAAGATTTTCTGGGCGTCCTCAAGACTGTCTTTGAGGTGTGCTGTTTGAGGTTGTGGACGAGGTGTCTTTTATAGCTGATAGACTAAGTTACAAACAGAGGTGCCATTGAATAAACGTAACGAGTTGGAGGCGATACAGATAGGGGCTCTTAAAGAAGAAGTTTACAGAGTCTGATGAGAGCCAGAATCTTGAATTGTTTGTATAGGTGACTCAAATACTATTTTCTTCACCATAACTTTTAGCAGAATAAATTGCATTAAAATTCTACAATGTGTTATCGAGGATTTTTTTTCAGTTCTCATTTTGTCTGGTCATAGTTGAATGGTGTACCTATGTATGAATTACAGTGCCTCTTGCATCTTTTTAAGTGGGATGAACTTTGCACAATTGTGGCTGACTAAGATAACTTTTTTGCCGCCACTGTATTAGACTATAAGGATATTGCGCATTGAGGAGGCGTCCTTTTATTTCAACATGTACTTCAGTCTTACTATGGTTGGTTGGATCAATGACAATGGAGGTATCTAGTCCTAGCGAGGGTTGAACGACCAGGACGTTGCTTCTATTGCTCCCCTTCACAACATAAACTACAAGTCCATCACACAAGGACAGTCCGTGAAAAAGGCACGACAAGCCTATTCCCCCTCAGGAAGACTGAAAAGGATTTGGCATGGGTCTCAGATCCTCAAAAGGTTTATACCAGGCTGCATGCATGGAGCAGCCCCATCTCTGACTGGATTGCATCCGATCTGCTTGGTTATCGGCAATTGCTCGGCTCTGGCCAACAAGGCACTATACAGAGGCGTAGTGCGTACTGGCCCCAGTATCATCACTTGGGGCGTAAGGTTCTGCCTGCTGCATCCAAGGACCTTACACCAGGCGGCTGTCAGAGGGAAGGCCTGAAAAATTGTCCATAAACGGCTCCGCCACGCCAGTCATGGAGACTGTTCTCTCTATCTCCACTTTGCATGGCAAGACGGTTACGCCGAGTGCCAATGTCTAGGAAAAAAGACTTCTAACGAACGACTTTTACCTCCCATAATCCTAAGACTCTTGACAGGTAACCTGAAATGGGTCACGCGGATATTTGTGCTCATTGTGTGCCAGGCACCACCCCCCCAAACCTCCATTTTTTACACTATCGCTTGACTCTTCTGTTTCATCATGATACTGATTAGTCACTTTAAACCGATATGCTTATATGTACATAAGCTACCTCAATCAGCCTGATTAACCGGTGGTCCTGTATGTACCTCCGCTTACTTTTGATAGCCTCGCTACTCATACTGGCACTTTAGCTGCTATATATGCCTCGCTACTTTTATAGCCCGCTAGCTGGTTCTATAGGCGCTCGCTACTTTATAGCCGCTACTTGATGGTCGCTACTGCAACTCGCTACTTTATAGCCTACTTCATTAGCCTGCAGCTACTTTATAGCCTCTCGCTACTTCTATAGCCTCGTACTTCTATAGGCACTCGCTATCTTTATAGGCCTCGCTACTTCTATAGCCCCTCGCTACTTTCTATATGAGCTCGCTACTTCTAGTAGCTCGTATTGTAGCGCCTCGCTACTGTTTATACGGCCTCGCTACTATCTATAGCCTTACTTTTGCTTACTTTTATAAGGCATCGCTACTTCTATAGCCTTGCCTCTGATAGCTCGTACTTCTATATGCTCGCTTAACCTTACTTCTATAGTTCCGTCGTACTTTCTTAGTCGCTACTTAGCTCGCTACTAGCTCTATCTGCACTTAGGCTCGACTTATGCTCGCTATTTATGCCTCGCGGTCTTTTATAGCCTATTGCTACTTTGTTATAGCCTGCCGTACTTTATAGCGCTCGCTACTTCTATAGCTCTCGCTACTTTTATAGCTCGCTAATTTATAGGCCTGCGCTACTTCGTTAGCTACTAATCGCTGCTGACTTCTTAGCCTCGCTACTTTTAATAGTAGCCTCGTCTTTACTTCCTATGTAAGCCCTGCTGACTCCTATAGCTCCGATACTTTCTATAAGCCTCGCTTACTTCTTTTATAGCCTCGCTACTTCTATAGGCTCGCTACTTCTATAGCTAGCTACTTCTGATAGCCTTCTACTTTTATGAGCCTCGTACACTTCTTGGATATCTGTGTTGTTTTGCGCTGTTGTTTATTTCTTTACCTACCTATTGGTTCAGCCGTAATACTTTTTATGCAGACTATTGCTTAGAGCCTGTAAGTAAAGGCATTTTTCCACTGTAAGGTGTGTAAGGTCTACACCTGTTGTATTCAGCGCACGTGACAAATAAACTTTGATTTGATTTGATTGTGGGAATCTGAAACCACTGAATTGAGCCACATTTATTGTACCAGTCAAGCTACTATTGAACAGTGTTCCAGAGGACAACAATACAACGTTCTGGAGTCTGAGAACTCTGAGGAGCTCTTGGATACTGAGTAGACTGATACCCCATGCCATTGATCCCCAATCCTTAGGTAAGGCTGTACAGTGCAATATGATTGTCAATACACACCATTGGCTGACTGGGCAGGTGATTTCCCTCAGTCAAAGTCCCTGATAAGAGCTACAACGGTAATATGTCTCTTCACAGTTGTGTTCTGTTCTCACCAAGTAGACTGAAACCCCATTTCATTGCTCCACATTACAACACTCTAACCTTGTAATAACATGATCTAGTCTAAATAAATTGTAATGTTCTGCATCACTTTCAAAGAGGGATTTTTATTTTTGAAGGCCAACAGCAAATTCCACTATTGTGGCTAATCCTTATTGTGGCTAGCTTCACTGTCACGATCGTTGTTAGAAATGGAGCAATGCGCAGCGTCCACATGTTTTAATAAATGAAACTCACCAAAACAAATACAGAAACAAACCAAACGTGAAGTAATGGTGTGCTCACAGGCACTACACAAAAACAAGATCCCACAAACAACAGGTGGGAAAAGGCTGCCTAAATATGATCCCCTATCAGAGACAACGATAGACAGCTGCCTCTGATTGGGAACCATACCAGGCCAACAAAGAATCAGAAAACATAGACTGCCCACCCTAGTCACACCCTGACCTAACCAAATAGAGAATTAAAAGGATCTCTAATGTCAGGGCGTGACATTCACAAAACATAAACCGGGCCGGTCGAGCCTCACTAGCCCGGGGAAGCTACTCGGCTGCTTATAATGTTAGCTTTGGGCAACAGGGTTAAGTAATTAGCTAGCTAGTTATTTTCATGAACTGAAGTTAAACAACAAGTGGCTGCCTAGCTAATACTCACATGGATTCCTAAATCATTGCTAAGAATATTGAAAATGACAGCAGTTTCTACTGGTCATTGTTTTCAGGCTGGTTGCATTCTTGGCTTGCTGTAGCTATGGTCTGTAAGCAGATGGAGCTAACTACGCAGTTGCTATAGTAACATCTGTATCAAAGATATTAGCAACATTTTTCGATCTCTGCTAGTTTGATCCTAATTCTTATTTCAATGCTCACCACAGATGACAGACGTTTGTCCCATTCGTCGAACCCATGAATCCTTATTACCAATTGCGGCTTGTATACATCATCGTTTGTCGGCCGTGTGTCCTTTGTTGTGCAGACTGTTTAAGTTTTTTGTCAGCAACTTTGACGAGTGTTTATCAGTCATAGTTGGGTGGAGCTTGAAAATTCCATAATTATATAGTATGTAGAATTGGTGGTATGTTGCTCTGTAGTTGTTTTTTGACACGTCAAAGACACCAAGGGGAAATCCCTCGAGACCCACACTAATTTTCATACTGCAGCCAACAGAGCCAACAGATGAATTGCTAATCTCTATGTGAGGCTCCTACACTGCTCTTCACACTTGAGTATAAGGAACAACGTGCTGTGTTGAAGATCGTATTCGTTGGTACTGACAGCTCAGCGTTCAATCACCCTATGTGCTCTCCAGCTCTATCACGTTAGCTAAGGGACCGCTGGACAAACACCTCTTGCTGTAGAGCTGGATCGCTGGACAGTACAGGACCAGTACAATACACAATGACGCAACTGACATCACATATGATGTTAAAACAAAATGGTACAAATATCGTCCTTCTTGATCTCATCTGAAATGTGTGTGTGTGTTGTGTGGTGTGTGTGCGTGTGTGTGTGTGTGATGTGTGGTGTAGGGACTGTCTTTGGGGCGTTGTACTGAGGGATTGGGGCCTGCGCTTACCAGCGTTCAGCTCTTATGAATGGCCTATGTCGTTTCTTTGGGTTTCGGATGGGGAAAGTACAGCTGTTGCATCCAGACCCACTAAGACATCTGAGTAGGATTGCCTTTTTTCTGATTCCTTCTCTTCTTTCTCTTTTTATTTCTTTATTTTCTTGTATGTCCTTGTCTTTCGGTTTGTACGCAACGACGCTGGGAATTCGGGAAGCCAAGTGCAGGTAGAGAGTTTATAATTAAACGTAAAGCAGAGACATGTAAGGGTATGGAACAACATTAAATGCTGCTTTGGGGAAACAGACCTGAGGGATGTGGGCTGGGTATTATCGGGCGGTAATGAAGGGAACTGAGTCCAGGTAGTCTAAGGTGATTCTACGCCCTTTCGTAGGTCATGCAGGCCTGCTGATTTAATCGCGTGACCCTGTCACATCGTCCGCACACCGTGGGCTCATGGCATTTCCTGGAGTCCATGTCACCTCCTGCTTGAATTATGTTCCCAAGTATCTGTCACTCCCGCTGGGACTCATCACTTCTCCTTGATTATTTTTCCTATATTCTTCCCTGCCGCCTGGACTCATCAAGCCTCCTTGATTATCTCTCTATATTGTCCTCCCTTGGTTCTTTCCAGGTGTTATTTGACTCTGTTTTCATGTCGGTGTGAGTTTGTTGTGTTTATTTTTAACAGCTCATCTCCCTGTAACTTGCTCCAACTTTTAGCGCATCGTCGTGAGCTCTCTTATTGAGACACAGGCGAGCGTAATGATTGAATACTAAGGTTTGTGCGTATATGATTTGATACCAGTGCGAAATGGAATTGATACCGAGGTGGCGTGAATGATTGATACCAGGTGTTGCGTAATGGTTGATACAGGTGTTGCGTAAGTGGGATTGATACGTAGGTGGTGGTGGGGTAAATGTATTGAATACAGTGTGCGTCTGATTGGTTCCCGATCGGACGCGTGGTTAGTAATCAGGTAACAGTCGAACACCGGGAGGGGAGGAGGATGGGGAAGGTAGCATGACTATCTCGCTTTCTTCGTGTGTTCCTTCTGTGTGTAATAGTGAAATATTGAAGCACTAATATATCTGTTGCCGCCTTCTCCCTATCTATACTCATTACATCCTCCAACCGTGAGTGACTATACGCATTCACACATTCCGTCAACGCTTCTAGCGCGTCTCTGTCTCTGCTCGCGTTTTTTCACCTCTGTCCTTCTCTTGCCTGGCGGCTCTCCCTCTGTCCTTGCTCTATTATTCTCTCTATCT
This sequence comes from Salvelinus sp. IW2-2015, assembly GCF_002910315.2. Classification (NCBI taxonomy): domain Eukaryota; kingdom Metazoa; phylum Chordata; class Actinopteri; order Salmoniformes; family Salmonidae; genus Salvelinus; species Salvelinus sp. IW2-2015. The sequence goes on from NW_019948410.1 coordinate 9,851, forward strand.
CTCTCTCCCTTTGTATCTCCGTCTCTCCGCCCTCTCTCTCTCTGATCAGGCCTACCCATACTGTTCCTCTTAGGCTGTCCTAGCAGGTTTTCATACAGTGGACTAGTGGGTGTCCTGGAGAAAGAGTCTCAAGTGTTGATTACAGGTAATCTTAACTCTACTCTGCCCTGGTCTTATAAATTCAAAGCTTCAAAAAAGATAAACACACACAGCAAAACAAAAAACGACATCAATACAAATATCAAGAATACAACAGCAAAAAACAAATCAAAAAAAAACAGAACAAAATCAAAACCCGATCAAAGTACCAATATATTGTACTCCACTAAGTTTAGTTCTAACCCTATAACTAGCTCAGATCGTCCTAATCCCTCTCCCCTATACATCGTAGCTGACCGAATCCTTACCTTTGAGTGTTTGACTTATTTTTATATTTACATAGCATACACGTGGCACGTCAGTCAGAGCTCAACGAGAACAAAAATCATAAAGAAGACTCTAAGGTTTCCACTTCAAAATAACGATCAGATAACATGGAGAGTTTTCCACTCACCAGTTACAGATACATGAGAGGTTCACCTCAGCCAGCTACATGATATACAGACTTAAATGGAGATTGTGTGTTCCACTCACTATTAGCGATACAGATGACATGGAGAGTTTCCACCTCTATCAGTTACAGATAACAGATACATGGAGAGTGTTTCCCCTCTACCAGTTACAGATAACAGAGTATCATGGAAAGTTGTTTCCACCTCACCAGTTACATGATAACATGGAGGTGTTTAGCCACCTTACCAGCTACAGGATAGATCAGATAACATGGAGAGTGTTTCTCACCTCATCGTTACAGATAACAGAGTAACTGGAGGAGTGTATTGCCAGCCTCATCAGTTACAGATATACAGGATATACAATGGAGAGTGGTCTTTCAACACACACCCAGACCTATCAGCTAGGCACTGGAGTAGTGGTTTCCCGACCTCATCCAGTTACAGAAGTAAGAAGGAAGTGTTTCACCTATCGCTACAGATAACAGATATACATGGAGAGTGTTTCCACCTAGTCAGTTAACAGGATAACAGATAACATGGTAGAGTGGTTTCCACCTCATCAGTTACAGATAAGCGAATAAATGGAGAGGTGTTTCCACCAGTCACCGAGTTTACTAGATTAACATGGAGAGTGTGTTCCACGATGCACCAGTTACAGAGTAAAATAACATGGAGAGTGTTGTCCACCTCACAGTTAAGATAACAGATTGAACATGGAGAGATGTTGTTCCAACCGAGTTACCAGATAACAAGATGAACATGGAGAGTTTTTCCACCTCACGCAGTTATCAGATACAGATGATCTGGTAGATGTGTTTCCAGCCTCACCAGCTACAGATAACATGGAGAGTGTTTCCACCTCACGTTACGAGATAACATGGAGAGTGGTGTTGTCCACCTGTCACCGAGTTTGACAGATAAAAATAACATTGGAGAGTGTGTTCCACCTCCCATGTTCAGATAAAGATAACATTGGAGATAGGTTCCACCGTCACCAGTTACAGGATAACAGATAACATGGAGAGTGTTTCCACCGCTCTACATTACAGATAGCAGAGTAACATGGAGAGGTGGTTTCCACCGTCACCAGTGTACAGAATACACATGGAGAAGGTGTGTTCCTCACTCAGCCAGTTACAGATTGAAATGGAGAGTGTCTTTCCAACCGTTCGACCAGCTGACAGATAGACGAATAAGCATGGAGAGTGTTTTTACCCGCCTCACAGTTTAAGATAGAACAGAATACCCATGAGAGTGTTTTTCCGACTTCGACCAGTTTACAGAATCATGTGAGAGTGTTCCCACCTTCACCAGTTACAGATGGACATGGAGAGTGTTTCCACGCTCACCAGCTACAGATAATCATGGTAGATGTGTGTTCAAACCGTCACCAGTTATCAGATAAATGGGAGGAGTGTTTCCGACCTCTCAGTTACAGAGAGACAGGTAGAATGAGAGTGTGTTCCGACTCCCTAGTAAGATAAAGAGTGTTCCCTCGGATCAGTACAGAGAACAGGATAACATGGGAGCCGTTGTTTCCACCAGTCACCAGTTACATGATAACATGGAAAGTGCTGTTCCACGTCATCCAGGTTACAGATTAACAGGATAACTATGTGAGAGTGTTTCCACTCACCAGTCTACAGGATTATACAGATATATCATGGAGGAGTGTTTCCACGCTCACGAGTTACAGATAGTAACAGATAACCATGGAGGAGTGTTTCACCGTCACCAGTGTACGATATATTACAGAGTTTACATGGTAAGTGTTTCCCCTCAACAGCTACAGATAACATGGAGAGTGTTTCCCATGCCTCATACATTACAGCATAAGCCAGGGGTGGTCCACCTCACATGTTTACAAAGACTATATAATCATGGGAGAGTGTTTCCACCTCACCAGTTGACAGAAGTACAGATTAACATGGTAGTGGTTCCACCTCACTCAGTTACAAGATAACAGATGAACATGGGAGAGTGTTCCTACCTCACCAGTTGCTAGCAGATAACAGATAACATTGGAGTAGCTGTTTCCGCAACCGTTCACCCGTTACAGAATAAATGGAGAGTGTTTCCCCTCACCAGTGTACAGATAACATGGAGCAATGTTTCCGACCTCACCAGTCTTACAGATAAATGATAGCCAGTGGAGAGTTGGTTTCCACCATCACAAAGTTACAAGATATAACAGGATAAATGGTAGAGTGTTGTCCACCTTCAACTATGTTTCAGGATAACATGAGAGTGTTTTTCACCTCACAGTTTACAGGTAACATGTGAGAGTGGGGGTTTCCACTCACCAGCTTAACGAAGATAACATGGAGAGTGGTTTCTCACCTCACCAGTTAAGATAAGCAGTGGAGAGTGTTTTCCACTCATCTAGGTTACTAAGAGCACAGTAAATGGCAGAGCCATGTTTCCACCTCACAGTTACGAGATAACATGGAGAGGTGTTTCCACCGTCATTCAGTTACAGAGAACAGATAAGATGAGAGTGGTTTCCACCTCACCAGTTACAGATTAACAGTATAACATGGAGAGTGGTTTCCACCTCCCCAACAGATAACTGGACTGAAGTGCTTTCCACCCACACAGTTACAGAATTAACAGATAAACATGAGAGTGTTGTCTGCATGCCTCACAGCTAACGAGAGTAGACAGATAAACATGGAGAGTGTTTCCGAACCTCAGCCAGCTACAGGGATAGGACAGCTAACTATGGGAGTACGTGTGGTTTTCACCTTCATGCAAGCTTACAGATAAACAGATATACATGGAGAGTGTTTCCCACTCATCAGTGTACAGATACCAGATAGACATGGAGAGTGTGTTCCACCTCCAGCTACAAGATAAATGGAGAGTGTTTTCGCCCCACCCCCTGCACCAGTTAAAGATTAACAGGAGAGTGTTTGCCAGCCCTGCAATCAGTGCTACAGATAACAGATAACATGGAAGAGTGGTTTCCAGCGTCATCATGTTACCCAGATAAAGAATAAATGGAGAAGTGGTTTCCACCTCACCAGATTACAGATAACAGAGTAACAGTGGGAGATGTTTCCACCTCACCAGTTACAGATAACAATGGAAGAGTGTTTCCACCTCAACAGTTTACAGACTACCAGAATCAATGTGGAGAGTGTTTCTCACCTCTAGCCCCGCCCCGACCGGCCCCCCTGTGCACCGCGGCCGGCCCCCCCCCCAGCTAAAGATAACATGGAGAGGTGTTTTTCCACCTCATCAAGTTACAGATAACATGGATGAGTGTTTCCTACCTCACCAGTTACAGATAACTATATAGACAGTGTGAGAGGTTTCCAACCTTACCAGTTACACAGATAACAGATACATCGGGAGAGGTGTTCCAGACTCTACCAGTTACGACGATAACAGAGTATACATGGAAGTGTGTTCACTCCACCAGTTTACATGATATAACATGAGAGGTTTCACTTCACAGGTTTACAGATAACGGAGAGTGGTTTCCACCTCACCAGTTACAGATAACATGGAGAGTGTTATCACCTCATCCAGTTACAGATGAACATGGAGTAGTGTGTTTCCACCAACCAGTTACAGATAAACATGGAGAGTGTTTCCACCTCACTCAGTTAACAGGATAAATGCGAGAGTGTTTTCCACTCACAGTTACAGGATAACATGGCAGGTGTTATTCCGACTCCCCGTACTAGATTAACTATGGTGAGAGGGTCCAGCCTCTACTAGCTACAATAACATGGAGGATGTGTTCCACCTCACAGTTACAGATAACGATAACATCGGAGAGTGGTTTCCACTCAACCAGTCTTATCAGCTAAAACAGAAGACATGGAAGTGTTTTCCACCCTTCACAGCTGACAGATACACGATTAAATGGAGGAGTGTTTCCACCTCACCAGTTACAGTCAAGATTCAGGAGAGTGTTTCACCTCACAGTTACAGATAGAAGATAATGGAGAGTGTTTTCACCTTCAGCCAGTTACAGATAGACGATGGAAGTGTTTTCCCTACCTTCGACCGTTGACAATAAATGGAGGAAGTGTTTCGCACCTACCATGCTAAGATACAGATTAACAATGGAGAGTGTTTCCACCTCACCAGTTACAGGATAACGAGGAGGAGGGTTCGCCCTCACCAGCTACAGATACACGATTATAATGTGAGAGTTTTGCCACCGTCACCAGCGTAGCATAACAGAGTAACATGGGATCGTTTCCACCTCCACTCAGGTGAGCAGAGTAACATGGGAAGCATGTTTCCCAGCCTCAGCATTTTACAGATAAACAGAATAACATGGATAGAGTGTCTCCACCTTCACCAGTTACAGAATTAACATGGAGAGTGTTTCCACCTCATCGGTACCAGATTAACAGATAACATGGAATGTTTCCACCTCACTCCAGTACAGAGTAACATGGAGAGTGTTTCCACCTCACCAGGTACAGAGATAACATGGAGAGTGTTCCCACCTCTATCAGCTACATGATAACAGATAACAGTGAGACGGTGTTTTCCACCCATCAGGTGAAGATACAGATAAATAGAAGAAAGTGTTCCACGTCATTCAGTTTCAGATAACAGATTAACATGGGAGAGTGTTTCACTCACAAGTTATCAAGATGACATGGAGAGGTGGTTGCCACCTCATAATTGCTACGAGAAAATGGAGAGTGTTTCCACCTTCACAGTTAGCAGATATTACAATGGAGAAGTGTTCCCACTCATCAGTTGTATCAGAGACTAGATAACATTGGAAGAGTGTTCTCACCTCACCAGTACAGATCAACTGAGAGTGTTTTCCACTCGTCATCAATTACGATGAGAACAGATGAGCATGGAGAGGGTTTCGCACGTCACCACCGTTACAGATAACAGATATACAGTGAGAGTGTTTCACCCTCACCAGTTAAGATACATGGAGGTGTTTCCCCCTCGAACCAGTTATCGATTAATATGGATGAGTGTGTTTCCGACGTCAACCAGTTATCAGATAATCAGATTAACATGGGAGAGTGTTTCACCTCACGCAGTTTATCAGGATAAGAGATATATGGAGAGGTGTTTTCCACCTCAACCAGCTTACAGAAATAGACATGATAACATGCGAGAGTGGGTTTCCACCATTCACAGTGTACAGATAGTACAGACATAACATGGAGAAGGTGGTTCCACTCGTCACCCGTCGAAACATGGAAGTGGTTTTCCACCTCATCAGTTACAGATACATGGGAGAGGTGTTTCCAACTCACAGTGTACTAGATGAACATAACCAGGAGCATTTCCACCTCACCAGCTTCAGATAACAGATACAGGAGAAGTGTTTCCACCTCCAGTTACAGATAACAGATTAAATGGAGAGGTGTTCCACATTCACAGTTTACAGATAGTATAAGCATGAGATGGTTTTCACCACCAGATTAAGATAACATGGAGAGTGTTTCACTC
>NW_019948411.1:0-15843 GCF_002910315.2 Salvelinus sp. IW2-2015
TCCAGACCTACAGCCAGTAACGTACTGTGAGTCAGCGTTCTCTCTCTCTCTCTCCCTCTCTCTCTCTCCCTCTCCAGACCTACAGCCGGTAACGTACTGTGAGTCAGCGTTCTGGAGCTCTATGTCCTATTATGAGTTGAACCAGCGTGTGGGTGAGACCTTCCATGCCTCCCAGCCCTCTCTCACTGTCGACGGGTTTACAGACCCCTCCAACTCAGAACGCTTCTGTCTGGGACTACTGTCCAACGTCAACCGCAATGCTGCCGTGGAGCTCACACGCAGACACATAGGTACCACCCTGACCTGACCCTAACCCTAACCTGACCATAACCTGACCCTAACCTGACCCTAACCCTAACCTGACCATAACCTGACCCTAACCCGTGGAGCTCACACGCAGAGACATAGGTACCACCCTGACCTGACCCTAACCTGACCCTAACCCGTGGAGCTCACACGCAGACACATAGGTACCACCCTGACCTGACCCTAACCTGACCCTAACCCTAACCTGACCCTAACCTGTGGAGCTCACACGCAGACACATAGGTACCACCCTGACCTGACCTGACCCTGACCTTACCCTAACCTAACCCTGACCTTACCCTAACCTGACCCCGACCCTAACCTGACTCTGACCCTAACCTAACCCTAACCCTAACCTGACCCCGACCCTAACCTGACCTTACCCTAACCTGACTCCAATCCGACCCTAACCTGACCCTAACCCTGACCTGACCCCAACCTGACCTTACCCTAAACTGACTCCAATCCGACCCCGACCCTAACCTGACCCCAACCTACCGCCCCATGTCCCTTGTAGTGTCAGCTGTGTTCCTCGATGTCCCTGTAGAGTCAGCTGTGTTCCTTGGTATCCCTGTAGTGTCAGCTGTGTCCCTGTAGTGTCAGCTGTGTTCCTTGGATGTCCCTGTAGTGTCAGCTGTGTTCCTTGGTGTCCCTGTAGTGTCAGCTGTGTCCTTTGGTGTCCCATCGTAGTAGTCAGCTGTGTTCCTTGCCGTGTCCCTGTAGTGTCAGTGTGTTCTTGGTGTCCTGTGGCTGTGTCCTGTTGTAGTGTCAGTCTGTGTTGTCCTTGGTGTCCCTGTAGTGTCAGCTGTGTTCCTTTGGTGTCCCTTGTAGTCGTCTGCTTGTGTCCTCTGTAGTGTCAGCTTGTTCTCCTGTAGTCAGCCTGTGTCCCCATAGTGTCAGCTGTGTTCCTTGGTGTCCTGGCTGTCTAGTTAACTGTCTGTCTAGTTAACTGTCTGTCTGTTTGGTAACTGGCTGGCTGTCTAGTTAACTGTCTGTCTGTTTTGGTTAACTGGCTGGCTGTCTGGTTAACTAGCTGCTGTCTGTTCCTCTCCCTCTCTCTCTGGTCTTCCCACCTTCCTCTCTTCTCTCTCATGTTCCTCTTCCTCTTCTCTCAGTTCCTCTTCCTCTCTCTCAACTCCCTCTCTCTCTCTCTCATTGTTCTCTTCTCTCTCTCAACCTCCCTCTCTCTTCTCTTCTCTCGCTCTCATGTTCCTCTTCCTCCTCTCTCTCTCTCTCTCTCTCTCGCTCTCATGTTCCTCTTCCTCCTCTCTCTCTTCCTTCCCTCTGGTCTCTCCCACCTTCCTCTCTCTCTCTCTCTAGGCGCGGGTGTGAGGTTGTACTACATCGGAGGAGAGGTGTTTGCAGAGTGTTCTCAGTGACAGTGCCATCTTTGTCCAGAGTCCAACTGTAATCAACGCTACGGCTGGCACCTGCCACTGTCTGCAAGGTCCCTCCAGGTAACACACACACACACACACACACACACACACACACAACACACACAACACACAACACACACACACACACACACACACACACACACACACACACACCACAACACACACACACACAAACACACACACAACACCGTTAACATGTTTTATTTCCTGATGGACATGTCTGGACATAGTCTTAACTCTGTTTGATGTGATTCCCCCCAGGCTGTACCGAAGATATTCAATAACCAGGAGTTTGCAGCTCTGCTGGCCCAGTCAGTGAACCAGGGCTTTGAGGCTGTCTACCAGCTCACCAGGATGTGTACCATACGCATGAGCTTGGTCAAGGGCTGGGGCACCAGTACAGGTAAGGGCTACCACACACGTACGTAACCTGAAGCACCGCCACACCGTGTCATTTCTTTTTTTTACCGTGAACTACTGCCAGCAGAAGCGAACTCCTTCCTCCGCTGTTCTTTTGTCCGCGTTGAGGCTACAATTACGTTGAGTTCCTGGGGAAGCGGTGAAGCCTGGGAAGCTTGTCGGGGTAGCGGTGAAGCCTGGGGAAGCTGTGAAAGCCTGGGGAAGCGGTGAAGCCTTGAAAGCCTGGGGAAGCTGTGAAGCCTGGGGAAGCGGTGAAGCCTGGGGAAGCGGTGAAGCCTGGGGAAGCGGTGAAGCCTGGGGAAGCGGTGAAGCCTGGGGCAGCCGTGAAGCCTGGGGAAGCCGTGAGCCTGGGGAAGCGGTGAAGCCTGGGGAAGCGGTGAAGCCTGGGAAGCCGTGAAGCCTGGGGAAGCTGTGAAGCCTGGGGAAGCGGTGAAGCCTTGGAAAGCCTGGGGAAGCGGTGAAGCCTGGGAAAGCCTTGTGAGCGTGAAGCCTAGGGAAGCGGTGAAGCCTGGGAAGCGGTTGAAGCCTGGGGAAGCTGTGAAGTGGCGGGGAACTGAGCGTATCCTACAGAAATTGGTTCAGTTATGGCGTACATTTGTTTTTGTTAATATGGGCAGAAGATTGTAGCCTGGGCCTATAAAATGTGTTAATATGGGCAGAATATTGTAGCCTGGCCTATATAAATATGGTTAATATGGCAGAATATTGTAGCCTGGGCCTATATAAATAGGTTAATATGGGCAGAATATTTGTAGCCTGGGCCTGTATAAATTATTCATATGGGCAGAATATTTATTGTAGCCTGGGCCTATATAAATTGGTTCATATGGGCAGAATATTGTAGCCTGGCCTGTATAAATTATTCATATGGGCAGAATATTGTAGCCTGGGCCGGTATTAAATCAGTTCATATGGCAGAATATTGTAGCCTGGGGCCTATATAAATCAGTTCATAGGGCAGAATATTGTGCACTGAACCAAAATTATAATGCAAACATGCAACAATTTCAAAAGACTTTATTGAGTTAAGTTCATATTAGAAAATCAATAAATTGAAATAAAACATCTTGCGTTCCTTAATCTATGGATTCCATCATGACTGGGAATACAGATATTGAACAGTTTGAAGTCGGAAGTTTACATACACTGAGCCAAATATATTTAAACTCAGTATTTTTCACAATTCCTGGCATTTAATCTAGTAAAATTCCCTGTCTTAGGTCAGTTAGAATCACCACTTTATTTTAAGAATGTGAAATGTCAGAATAATAGTAGAGTGATTTATTTCAGCTTATTTAATTCTTTCATCACTTCCCAGTGGGTCAGAAGTTTTACATACCTCAATTAGTATTGTAGGAGTAGCATTTGCCTTTAAATGGTTTATACTTGGGTCAAACGTTTCGGGTAGCCTTCACAAGCTTCCACAATAAGTTGGGTGAATTTTGGTCCCATTCCTCCTGACAGAGCTGGTGTAACTGAAGTCAGGTTTGTAGGTCCTTCTTGCTCGCACACGACTTTTTCAGTTCTGCCACACATTTTCTGTATAGGTTTTTTGAGGTCAGAGCTTTGTGATGGCCACTCCAATACTTGACTTTGTTGTCCTTAAGCATTTTGCCACAACTTTGGAAGTAGCTTGGGGTCATTGTCCATTTGGAAGACCCATTTGTGACCAAGCTTTAACTTCCTGATGTTTGAGATGTTGCTTCAATATATCCACATTATTTTCTGCTCATGATGCCATCTATTTTGTGAAGTGACCAGTACCTCCTGCAGCAAAGACCCCCACAACATGATGCTTGCCACCCCCGTGCTTCACGGTTGGATGTTGTTCTTCAGCTTGCCAAGCCTCCCCCTTTTCCTCCACAACATAACGATGGTCGTTTATGGCCAAACAGTTCTATTTTTGTTTCATCAGACAGAGGACATTTCTCACAAAGTACGATCTTTGTCCCATGTGCAGTTGCAAACCTTAGTCTGGCTTTTTATGGCGATTCTGAGCAGTGGCTTCTTCCTTGCTGAGCGGCCTTTCGAGTCGATCGATATAAGGACTCTTTTACTGTGGATATAGAAAACTTTTGTGTAACCTGTTTTCTCTCCAGCATCTTCACAAGTACTTTGCTGTTGTTCTGGATTGATTTGCACTTTTCGCACCAAAGTACGTTCATCTCTAGGAGACAGAATGCGTCTCCTTCCTGAGCGGTATGACGGCTGCGTGGTCCATGGTGTTTATACTTGCGTACTATTGTTTGTACAGATGAACATGGTACCTTCAGGCATTTGGAAATTGCTCCCAAGGATGAACCAGACTTGTGGAGGCCTACAATTTTTTTCTTTTGATTTCTTTTGATTTCTCCATGATGTCAAGCAAAGAGGCACTGAGTTTGAAGGTAGGCCTTGAAATACATCCACAGGTACACCTCCAATTGACTCAAATGATGTCAATTAGCCTATCAGAAGCCTCTAAAGCCATGACATCATTTTCTGGAATTTTCCAAGCTGTTTAAAGGCACAGTCAACTTAGTGTATGTCATCTTCTGACCCACTGGAATTGTGATACAGTGAATTATACTTGAAATAATCTGTCTGTAAACAATTGTTGGAAAAATTACTTGTGTCATGCACAAAGTAGATGTCCTAACCGACTTGCCAAAACTATAGTTTGTTAACAAGAAATTTGTAGAGTGTTTGAAAAACAAGTTTTAATGACTCCAACCTAAGTGTATGTAAACTTCCGACTTCAACTGTATAATATATATATATTTTAAAAACGTTTTTTTCTTATTTCTCCCCTATTTCATAATATCCAATTGGTAGTTACAGTCTTGTCCCATCACTGCAACTCCCGTACGGACTCGTGAGAGGCGAAGGTCAAGGTCGAGAGCAATGCGTCTTACGAAACACAAGCCAACCAAGCCACACTGCTTCTTCTTCAACCAACAGCACCAATGTGTCAGAGAAAACACCGTACAGCTGGCGACCTGAAGTTCAATGCGGCAGATCTCACCGCTCCTCCTCGCTCTCCTTTATTTATTTCTAGAGCAGACGGTCAACAGTTTAGTGAAATATGTTTAGTTACGAAAACATGTTATTATCGATGTCCCCGAACAGATATCACTTGGGTTTTCCCAAATGAAACACTGGGTAGCTGTAGGATCAGGGATGGCGAACCTATGCATACAGAGTTTGGGTGGAATACTGTATCGCAGAGAGAGAATGTTTCTCAAACAGTGGACAGAAATAAGTTTATTATTTATTTCCCATCTGCTCATATTAAGCCATAAAACCCAAGTAGCCTACCAGGTATCATTGAAAAATGTACTGCATACATGTAGGAAAGCATGTAGCCTTCATTCGCTATTCGAGCGACATGCTCCCCCCCCCTGCCCATTTTATAATGGGCCATTCTACATAGAAACAAATTTGACATATTAGTAAAGACCAGATTTCAATTGAGAATAGTCTGATAGGTGAAAATAGGATCAGTTGATGAGAGAACAGCTGTGCAGCAAGGAACAAGCTTTTTTTCACGACTTTTTCCTAATCATCAACAGTCTGTAGTCGCATCATGAAGCCCATATATGTTTTGATTTCTAAGACATTCTAAGGTTTGTATCGTTCACAACTAAAGTTGCCAAATAACTCTAAATCTAGCGTATAGGACCGGTTTCAAATTATAACTTTTCTGCTCGACATAGCGTACTTGCTCTGGAATGGGGAAAATATCCTTTCTATTTTATTCAGTTCAATTATTGGGCTCCCGAGAGGCGCAACGGTCTAAGGTATCGCTGTGCATTCTGGGTTCCAGACTCTCGGGTTAAGACAAGATTGCAACTACCAATTGGATACCACAAAAACGGGGTAATATATATATATATTTACATTTTTTTAAATATATATATATAAATAAAATGTATAGATTTAAAAATAAATCTTAATTAGATTCTTCTTACTAAAGCATCATATAAACTTATGGGATTTATAAGATTATCTTGTCAGCTAAAGGTCATGTCCATGACATGACAAGCCTATGTCATGGAGCATAGCCAGATAACATACAGTGCATTCGGAAAGTATTCAGACCCCTTGACTTTTTCCAGATGTTAAGTTACAGCCTTATTCTAAAATTGATTAAATTAAAATGTTTCCTCATCAATCTACACACAATACCTCATAATGATGAAACGAAAACAGGTTTTTAGAAATGTTTACAAATGTATATATATATTTTTTTTTAAACAGAAATACCTTATTTACATAAGTATTCAGACCCTTTGCTATGAGACTCGAAATTGAGCTCGGTTGCTTCCTGTTTCCATTGATCATCCTTGAGATGTTTCTACAACTTGATTGGAGTCCATCTGGGGTAAATTCAATTGATTGGACATGATTTGGAAAGGCACACACCTGTCTATATAAAGTTCCACAGTTGACAGTGCATGTCAGAGCAAAAACCAGGCCATGAGGTCAAAGGAATTGTCCTTAGAGCTCCGAGACAGGATTGTGTCGAGGCATAGATCTGGGGAAGGGTACCAAAACATTTCTGCAGCATTGAAGGTCCCCAAGAACACAGTGGCCTCCATTTTTAAATGGAAGAAGTTTGGAACCACCAAGACTCTTCCTGGAGCTGGCCGCCCGGCCAAACTGAACAATCGGGAGAAGGGCCTTGCTCAGGGAGGTGACCAAGAACCCGATGGTCACTCTGACAGAGCTCCAGAGTTCTTCTGTGGAGATGGGAGAACCTTCCAGAAAGATAACCATCTCTGCAGCACTCCACCAATCAGGTCTTTATGGTAGAGTGGCCAGACGGAAGCCACTCCTCAGTAAAAGGCACATGACAGCCCACTTGGAGTTTTCCAAAAGGCACCCAAAGGACTCTCTGACCATGAGAAACAAGATTCTCTGGTCTGATGAAACCAATATTGAACTCTTTGGCCTGAATGCCAAGCGTCACGTCTGGAGGAAACCTGGCACCATCCCTACAGTGAAGCATGGTGGTGGCAGCATCATGCTGTGGGGATGTTTTTTAGTGGCAGGGACTGGGAGACTAGTCTGGATCGAGGGAAAGATGAACTGAGCAAAGTACAGAGAGATCCTTGATGAAAACCTGCTCCAGAGCGCTCAGGACCTCAGACTGGGGTGATGGTTCACCTTCCAACAGGACAACGACCCTAAGCACACAGCCAAGAAAATGCAGGAGTGGCTTTAGGACAAGTCTGTGAATGTCTTTGGGTGGCACAGCCAGAGCCCGGACTTGAACCCGATCGAACATCTCTGGAGAGACCTGAAAATAGCTGTGCAGCGACGCTCGATCATCCCATGGCTGCATGCACATAGCAGAAATATCACTGAAATATTCAACTTCCTGCACGTCACCTTCTATATTGAAACAGGCATCTTTATAGGCTGTTGAAGAGCAAATGGACAGCATCACGTTCAGGTCAGTCATCTAGAACGCCAAACGTAGGATTCTGCAATAATGAGCAGGTGTGCACGTCTGTGTTCATCCATTTCAGGCTGTTTTTGGGAGTCGAGCAAGAGTCGACTCCTTCGAGTCAAACTGCAGGAGTCTGAGTTGACTCCAAGAATGCTGGAGTCGTGCACCACTAGGAGGAAGGAGGATAAAGACAGGAAAAGAGTGTGTGGTCACTTTGCGTGTGTGCGCTCCGCGGCAGCCTTGGAGAGGAGGGAGAGTTGACTAACGGGGGAGGAATGTAGGAGGCAGAGGACGTGGGGGAAGGGACAGAGGTGATCGTGTTCAGACGGACTAGAGCGCACGGAAGGGGATTCCCACTGGACTCTCCCTGGCCTCACGGCCCTGAGTCACGTTTCAAACACACACAACTAGCAAAACAGACTTCGTAGAACCACACAAGACGTAGGTAGAAAACTTTACCTTAAAGAGTTGAGATGTAGGCTTAAACATCTGTTAAACAGCCATGAGATTCCACTTTCTCTAGATAAAAAAGGGTTTGATTTATGAAATGTTATTGATTCAGGTTGGTGCTGTTGAAATGTTATCTGTACACATTTTCGTTAAACTCCCTCTCCCTCTTTCCCCCCAGGCGACAGACCGTAACCAGTACCCCTTGTTGGATTGAGCTGCACCTCAATGGCCCCCTCCAGTGGCTGGATAAAGTACTGACACAGATGGGCTCTCCCAGCATCCACTGTTCTAGTGTCTCCTAAATACAGGTGCGAGGACAGAACAGTCATTCTGGACAAGTACCTTTTTCTCTCATGGCTAACTTATGAGGACGTTTGAAAAGACACGCTGAGTGGGCCAGGGAAGCTTATATTCATGAGCTCGCCTTGACTGACAGCTCTTTGAAAGCCGATGTCAAGCAACTTGGATGCAGTGTTGGGAGTAAAATCATCAAGATAATGTGGTGATACACTACGCAACTCAAACAGCATTGAAAATGCATCAATTTATGTCCCCCAAAAATTCATACATCTAATATTTGTCATGTCTCTTGTGGTGTGGTGCAGTTCACAGCAGCACTGACGGATGGGTTGACATGACAACTGCATCAGAGTTTTGAACGACCCATACCCCCCCTTTTGTTCCATGGTGGCTGAAGACCTAGCTAGCCAGTAACTAGCTAACACCAGACACAGCTGAAGACCAGCTATGCCAGTAACTAGCTAACACCAGACACAGATGAAGACCTAGCTAGCCAGTAACTAGCTAAGACCAGACACAGCTGAAGACCTAGCTAGCCAGTAACTAGCTAACCAGACACAGATGAAGACCTAGCTAGCCAGTAACTAGCTAAGACCAGACACAGCTGAAGACCTAGCCAGCCAGTAACTAGCTAACCAGACACAGCTAGACCTCGCTAGCCAGTAACTAGCTAACACCAGACACAGCTGAAGACCTCGCTAGCCAGTAACTAGCTAACACCAGACACAGCTGAAGACCTCGCTAGCCAGTAACTAGCTAACACCAGACACAGCTGAAGACCTCGCTAGCCAGTAACTAGCTAACACCAGACACAGCTGAAGACCTCGCTAGCCAGTAACTAGCTAACACCAGACACAGCTGAAGACCTAGCTAGCCAGTAACTAGCTAAGACCAGACACAGCTGAAGACCTAGCTAGCCAGTAACTAACTAACACCAAACACAGCTGAAGACCTAGCTAGCACCAGACACAGCTGAAGACCTAACTAGCCAGTAACTAGCTAAGACCAGACACAGCTGAAGACCTAGCTAGCCAGTAACTAGCTAACACCAGACACAGCTGAATACCTCGCTAGCCAGTAACTAGCTAAGACCAGACACAGCTGAAGGCCTAACTAGCCAGTAACTAGCTAACACCAGACACAGATGAAGACCTAGCTAGCCAGTAACTAGCTAACACCAGACACAGATGAAGACCTAGCTAGCCAGTAACTAGCTAAGACCAGACACAGCTGAAGACCTAGCTAGCCAGTAACTACCTAACACCAGACACAGATGAAGACCTAGCTAGCCAGTAACTAGCTAACACCAGACACAGCTGAAGACCTAGCTAGCACCAGACACAGATGAAGACCTAGCTAGCCAGTAACTAGCTAACACCAGACACAGATAAAGACCTAGCTAGCCAGTAACTAGCTAACACCAGACACAGATAAAGACCTAGCTAGCCAGTAACTAGCTAACACCAGACACAGATAAAGACCTAGCTAGCCAGTAACTAGCTAACACCAGACACAGCTGAAGACCTAGCTAGCCAGTAACTAGCTAAGACCAGACACAGTGAAACCTAACTAGCCAGTAACTAGCTAAGACCAGACACAGCTGAAGACCTAGCTAGCCAGTAACTACCTAACACCAGACACAGATGAAGACCTAGCTAGCCAGTAACTAGCTAACACCAGACACAGCTGAAGACCTAGCTAACACCAGACACAGCTGAAGACCTAGCTAGCAGTAACGAGCTAACACCAGACACAAATGAAGACCTAGCTAGCCAGTAACTAGTAACTCAGACATAAAGACCTAGCTAGCCAGTAACTAGCTAGCACCAGACACAGATAAAGACCTAGCTAGCCAGTAACTAGCTAGCACCAGACACAGATAAAGACCTAGCTAGCCAGTAACTAGCTAGACCAGACACAGATAAAGACCTAGCTAGCCAGTAACTAGCTAGCACCAGACACAGATAAAGACCTAGCTAGCCAGTAACTAGCTAACACCAGACACAGATAAAGACCTAGCTAGCCAGTAACTAGCTAACACCAGACACAGATAAAACCTAGCTAGCCAGTAACTAGCTAACACCAGACACAGATAAAGACCTAGCTAGCCAGTAACTAGCTACACCAGACACAGATAAGACCTACTAGCCAGTAACTAGCTAACACCAGACACAGATAAGACCTAGCTAGCCAGTAACTAGCTAACACCAGACACAGATAAGACCTAGCTAGCCAGTAACTAGCTAACACCAGACACAGCTGAGACCTAGCTAGCACCAGACACAGATGAAAGACCTAGCTAGCCAGTAACTAGTAACACCAGACACAGATAAAGACCTAGCTAGCCAGTAACTAGCTAACACCAGACACAGATGAAGACCTAGCTAGCCAGTAACTAGCTAACACCAGACACAGATAAAGACTAGCTAGCCAGTAACTAGCTAACACCAGACACAGATAAAGACCTAGCTAGCCAGTAACTAGCTAACACCAGACACAGATAAAGACCTAGCTAGCCAGTAACTAGCTAACACCAGACACAGATAAAGACCTAGCTAGCCAGTAACTAGCTAACCCAGACACAGCTGAAGACCTAGCTAGCCAGTAACTAGCTAACACCAGACACAGATGAAGAACCTAGCTAGCCAGTAACTAGCTAAGACCAGACACAGCTGAAAGACCTAGCTAGCCAGTAACTACTAACACCAGACACAGATGAAGACCTAGCTAGCCAGTAACTAGCTAACACCAGACACAGCTGAAGACCTAGCTAGCACCAACACATGAAGACCTAGCAAGCCAGTAACTAGCTAACACAGACACAGATAAAGACCTAGCTAGCCAGTAACTAGCTAACACCAGACACAGTAAAGACCTAGCTAGCCAGTAACTAGGCTAAACCAAAAACCAGAACACAGATAAAGACCTAGCTAGCCAGTAACTAGCTACACCAGACACAGCTGAAGACCTAGCTAGCACGTAACGAGCTAACACCAGACACAAATGGAAGACCTAGCTAGCAGTAAAGCTAAACACCAGACACAATGAAGACCTAGCTAGCCAGTAACTAGCTAACACCAGACACAGCTGAAGACCTAGCTAGCCAGTAACTAGCTAACACCAGACATCAGCTGAAGACCTAGCTAGCCAGTAACTAGCTAACACCAGACACAGCTGAAGACCTAGCTAGCCAGTAACTAGCTAACACCAGACACAGCTGAAGACCTAACTAGCCAGTAACTAGCTAACACCAGACACAGCTGAAGACCTAGCTAGCCAGTAACTACCTAACACCAGACACAGCTAAAGACCTAGCTAGCCAGTAACTAGCTAGCACCAGACATAAAGACCTAGCTAGCCAGTAACTAGCTAGCACCAGACATAAAGACCTAGCTAGCCAGTAACTAGCACAGCTGAAAGGGGAAACATAAGTACCTTTACCATAAATTATTAGGTTAAACATTGTATTATATATGCTGACACCCTACAGTCAAATTGTGGCACCAGTAGAGTAGCTATCTAGTTATATAAACCGCACCCCTCTGCAAACACGTCTTCTCCGATGTTGGTTACCAGGCGGTTATTATTTAAATTAGTTACGAGAATACCATGTTATCATTGGTGTATTAAAATGAGAGTTAAGGTGATGTCACCTTAATAATGAATCCAAGCGTTTGACACGGGGGGAGGGGACCCAGTGAGGATCAAACTTCATCAGTGTAGAAACGACAGTTATTTTTCATACTTTGGTCATTACACTTTGATCTGGTTTCATCCAAAATATCATCACATTTCATTTGGACTGTTCATGACCTTTTTAAAGAATATTTATCTAAAAACTGTGATTCCTAAAAAAAAATGTGTCTGGAGATTTGGTTTACTCCGTCAGATTAGTCTAAAAATCCTAAATGAGTCAGGAATGAGCAGGGACAGCTATATAGGGCAACAAAGCCAGATGGTATTTGTAGTTTATTTACTTAAAAAACATTTTTTTTAACAGTTCTCCTCAACAGTAGCATTTAGTGTATCATATTGATTTGATGGTGGTTTTTAACTGTTGTACTTTGACATCTTTGTGGTACTGCTCAACATCTATAGCATGTTGGTGTTTTTAGTTTATGAACTCATAATCATGCCTCTACATTAGTGTGTCCATTACCTGGTGAGTTCTAGTCATTGTTCAGAGGGTTGAGTGGAGAGGACAGTGCTGGACGTTGGAGGACAGTGCTGGACGGAGGAGGACGGTGCTGGACGTTGGAGGACAGTGCTGGACGGAGGAGGACGGTGCTGGACGGAGGAGGACGGTGCTGGACGTTGGAGGACAGTGCTGGACGACGTGAGAGGTAAGCTAATAAAGAAGAGCAATGAAGAGCAGACCAGCACCGTCCTCCTCGTCCAGCACCGTCCTCCTCCGTCCAGCACCGTCCTGCTCCGTCCAGCACCGTCCTTACACTCCGTCCAATTCACCGTCCTCCTCCGTCCATCACCGTCCCTCCTCCGTCAGCACCGTCCTCCTCCGTCCAGCACTGTCTTCCTCCGTCCAGCACTGTCCTCCCAATGTCCAGCACCGTCCTCCTTCCGTCCAGCACCGTCCTCCTCCGTCCAGCACTGTCCTCCAACGTCCAGCACTGTCCTCCTCCGTCCAGCACTGTCCTCCTCCGTCCAGCACTGTCCTCCTCCGTCCAGCACTGTCCTCCTCCGTCCAGCACTGTCCTCCTCTGTCCAGCACTGTCCTCCAAACGTCCAAGCAAACTGTCCTCCAAAACGTCCAGCACCGTCCTCCAAACGTCCAGCACGCCTCCTCCGTCCACAGGCTGTCCTCAACGCCAGCACTGTCCTCCAACGTCCAGGACTTGTCCTCCTCCGTCCAGCACTGTCCTCCTCCGTCCAGGACGTGTCCTCCAACGTCCAGCCACTGTCCTCCTCCGTCCAGCACTGTCCTCCTCCGTCCAGGACTGTCCTCCAAACGTCCAGCACGTCTCCTCCGTCCAGGACTTCCTCTCAAACGTCCAGCACGTCTCCCAGCAGCTGAGCCATCGTCCAACAGACCCTCAGCACTGTCCCAACGTCCAGCACCGTCCTCCTCCGTCCAGGCACCGTCCCTCCAACGTCCAGCACTGTCCTCAACGTCCAGCACTGTCCTCCAACGTCCAGCACTGTCCTCCTCCATCCAGCACTGTCCTCCAACGTCCAGCACCGTCCTCCTCCGTCCAGCACTGTCCTCCAACGTCCCAGCACTGTCCTCCACGTCCAGCACTGTCCTCCTCCTCCAGCACTGTCCTCCTCCGTCCAGCACTGTCCTCCTCTGTCCAGCACTGTCTCCTCCAGTCCCCAGCACTGTCCTCCCATCCGCCCTCTCCCATCCAGCACTTTCCTCCAACGTCCAGTATTGTCCTCCAACGTCCAGTACTGTCCTCCAACGTCCAGTACGTCCTCCAACAACGATCCTCCTCCAGCACTGTCTCTCCTACCATAACCAGCACCCGTTCTTCCTCCATCCACACTGTCCTTCCAACGTCACACTGTCCTCCTCCGTCCAGCACCGTCCTCCTCCGTCCAGCACCGTCCTGCCCGTCCACACCGTCCTCCTCCGTCCGATGCACCGACCCCTCCGTCCAAGCCAGCCGTCCTCTCTCCGACCAAGTCCCCTCCGTCACACTGTCCTCCGTCCAGCAACTGTCTATCCCGCGAAGTCCAGCACCGTCCTCTCGCGCCTTCCAGCACATGTCCGTCCAACCCCGTAACAAGTCCATCGCAAGTCCAGACTGTCCTCCAACGTCCCAGTACTGTCTTCCTCCATCCAGCACTGTCTTCCTCCATCCAGCACTGTCCTCCAACGTCCAGCACGGTCCTCCCCTCAGACTCGCTCTCACGTACCGCCCCGTCACTCCTCCGTCCAGCACCGTCCTACCTCCGTCCATCACCGTCCTCCTCCGTCCAGCACGCGTGTCCTCCTCCGTCCAGCACTGCTTCCTCCTCCGTCCAAAGCCCGTCCTCACTCGTCAAGCCTCTCCTCCGTCCAGCACTGTCCTCCACACGTCCAAGCAGCTGTCTCTCTTCCAGACGTCCGGTAGCACCGATCCTCCTCCGGCCATCCAGCACTGTCCTCCAACGTCCAGCACTAGTTCTTTCCCCCCCACGGACTTGTATTTATACCTAGCTTCCGCCGCCCCTTTTTCCTCTTTTGTTTCCGTCACCAGGTGCAACTGATGTCCTGCACCGGCCCTGCCCGCGTACACCGGACTCCGAAGCCCGCTTTTTCCGGCTTGTTTTTTTTCCCCCCCGCCTTCCCCCTTGGTTACGGACCCATTTTTTGTGGTATTTTTTTTCCGACCCAAATTGGCTTTTGATTTTTTTTTCCCCTTCCGAGCCCCAGGTTTTCCCCCTTCCCCCCCATTGTCCCTGCCCTTCCCCGACGGGACACTACGGGCACCCCCCCGACCACTGTCTTCAAAATCCCCTTGTTTGTTTTTATTTTTTTTTTTTTCCCCCCCCCCCCCCGTCCTCCGTCCAGCACTTGTCCTCCTCCTTCCAGCACTGTCCTCAAGACGGTGCACAAAGTACCGGTGTCGGCGTCACAGAGCGTCCAGTTACGTGTCCTCCAACGTCCCAGGAAAGTTACAGTCGTTGGCAACTCCATCCACACTGTCATCCCTCCGATCTCAGCATCTAACTCCTCCAACGTCCAGCACTGTCCCTCCTGCCATCGCCAGCAACCGTCCCTCCTCCTCCAGCACCGTCCTCCTCCGTCCCAGCACCGGCCTCCCTCCGTCCATCACCGTCCTCTCCGTCCAGCACTGTCCTCCTCCGTCCCAGCACTGTCCTCCAACGTCCAGCTACAAAAAAATCCTCCTGCCGTCACAGCACTTGTGCCTCCTCCGTCCAGCACTGTCCTCTCCAAGTCCAGCACTGTCCTCCTCCGCTCCAGCACGTGTCCTCCTCCGTCCAGCAGCTGTCCTAACAAACGTCCAGACACCGTCCTCCTCCGTCCAGGACGTCATCCAACGTCCACACTGTCCTCCAACGTCCAGGACTGTCCTCCTCCGTACCAGCCACTTGTCCTCCTCCGTCCAGGACCGTCCTCCAAACGTCCAGACTGTCCTCCTCCGTCCTGGAGCACTGTCCTCCTCCGTCAGAAACTGTAACCTCCAAACGTCCAGGCACCGTCCTCCTCCGTCCAGACTGTCCTCCAACGCTTCCAGCACCGTCCTCCCAACGTCCAAAAGCACAAAGTTCCAGGTCCAACAATGTTCCAGCAGCTGGTCTCAATGCAACGTCCCAGCACGCGGTCAACTCCTCCGTCCAGCACCGTCCTCCAACGTCCAGCACTGTCCTCCAACGTCCCAGCAACTGTCCTCCAACGTCCAGCCACTTGGTCCCCTCCATCCAGCCACTGTCGCTCCAACGGTCAACAGCACCGATACCTCACTCCGTCCAGCACGTCTCCAACGTCCAGCACTGTCCTCTCCGCTACCAGCACTTCCTCCAAATCCGTCCATCACTGTCCTCAACGTCCAACCGTCCTCCTCCGTG
>NW_019948412.1:0-15837 GCF_002910315.2 Salvelinus sp. IW2-2015
GTACGTGTATTTTTAGATTCTCTTTGGAGTCAGATAAACATTTAAATAGATTACCAAATCACATGAGTTATTTATAGATGTCATTCACTGTATATACAGCAATACAGTTGAAGTCGGATGTTTACAGTAGCACTTAGGTTGAGTCAGTTAAAACTCATTTTTCAACCACTCACAACATTTATCTGTTAACCAGGAACTTACACTTTTGGCAATTCATTTAGACATCTGTGCTCGTGCCTGAGTAGAACAGAACTTCTATGGTTCTCTACAACGATCACCATTATTACAAGACAAAATTAATTTCTAATCCCCGTAATTCCACTGTATATCCCAACTCCAATGATGATTCAAGAATTTTACAGTACACTAAATTTACTATACTACACGTACTATTGCCGTATTCTTTGTTTTTTCAAACGAGGTCTTTTAAGCAGCATGCTGCGCCTTACTCTCTAAAATTCCCATCAATTAAGGCTTATGCATGGGAACAAATGTAAAAATGCCAACGCAAGAAGTAATAAACAAGTAAAAATAAACAATAAATACTGAAACATGACCACTCCCAAAAGTTCAAACAATAAAGACATTCAAATGCCCAATATGGAATAGTTAAGTACAAAGGGAAATAAAATCAACATAATAATTTGTATTTACAGTGGTTGTTGCTGCTTGTGAACCGATGTGAAGTGGCTACTTATTAGCGTGTGCCTCTAATAGCGTCAATTTACGTCACTCCTCTGAGGCCTTGAGATTTCCTTGCTGACGAGGGCCGCGCTTTGTGCCGATGGTAACGTGGGTGCAGTTGTCTATTGTGCAGAGGTTCCTGTGCGACCCGGTCGGGCGAGGACAGACAGAAAGTAAAACTGTACACTGAAATGTGGCTTGTACTCATGCTTGCGTTCACATGTACGAAGAGTGTGGTGTGTGTAACAGTGGGTTGTAACGTGTGTGTGGGTTGTGTGGGGGACTGAGTTTGATAATTAACAAGTCAAGCCCACGTAACATAAAAGCACATTCACCTCCGGTGTGTTTTGTCACGGAGTGTTTTTCTTGAGTGATGGTACCTTTTCGCTCATCTCTGCTTCCTTCTCACATCCTCACTTTTTGTCTGGTACACAAATGGCTCATCTCACCAATCAAACAGAAACCCTGACCACAAACACGCCACATTAAACACGAATGCTATTAACTGGGCTGACTTGTACATTATCCAAAAACCAGTCCCCCCCCTCCACACACACACACACACACTTTCACACACACCACTGTTACACACACACACACTTCTAATGTGACCGGCAACCATTGACTAACAAGGCACACTGTGTACAAGTGTAACGTCTACTTCGTTCTGTCCCCCGCCGACCGGCCTCCAGAACTTGCACACATAGACAACTACAACCCACCACGTTACCCCACCCCAAAAGCCGCGGCCCTCCGAGCAAGGAATACTCAAGCTCCAGAGCGAGTGACTCACCCAATGAACGCTAGAGGCACCCCGCAACTAGCTAGCCACTCTCGGTTACCACAAGCACAGCAAACACCCACACTGTTAAATACACCCCGTATTTATCCCTTTTGTACTTAACATCCATAAATGCAGTTTGACCTCATGTTAGAACTTGGGTAAGCCTACAGTACATTTTATGTATTTCCTTGTATTAATCACTTCATTGCTGGGCAATTTACATGTTCCAGCCAATTAAAGCCCCAAATTGAATTGATTTGGACAACGCCAGCACCTGCTTCAGCGCGTTACCAAATGGATACTCCCTTACAAAACCTCCGCGTGAAAAAAAGAACACCGGCAAGATACTCTATATGACACTTCCGTCAAAACTTAGGTTCCAAATTAAAATCTAAGATACTCCAAGAAACCAGTAATTGTGGACGTGTGTCCAAGAGATTCTGGTGCGCGCAAGAAGCTTAAATGGTGCCAAGGAAAAAATGGGAGGAAACGATCGGCGTCCATGCCAAGACAACCCAACAAGACCTGAGGTAAGGAACCAATGCAAGCACCAACGAAGAGCGGAGACGTCGGCGCACAAAAAAACAGGGTTTGGCCGACAGCCGGAGACAAACCCGACCAAAAGAACCAAAAAACGGCAGCAAGGGTCAGAAGTATAGCGATGCCCATTAATAAACAGCTTGTGTGTATATAATCCAGAAAATATGGCTCGAATAAGCGGCGTCGTTTAGACCTTACTGATAGGACCCTCCCATATTAAAAGATATATGCAAGATGAGAGTCCCATCCTCTAAGGAGTGATAGCACATGCAGGATGTATGTTCAAGCCGCATAGACCTTCAAAATCAAGTGTTCCTCACTGTGGCGAAGCCTAATTGGATCATTCAAAGATGTGGAATATACTCAGCATAAATCAGTACACAAAAACAGCGACCGGAGCTAACAAAGAATAATAGAGGAGAATTTTCCTCTTCAAAGGTCACGCTGAGACAAACTTTCCCAGGGAATTGAGCGGGAATGCTATGCGAGGACAGGTGAGCCTACCAAAGTACCACGTTCACCGTGCAACGACAAATAGGTACGCATAGCAGTGAGAGACAACCATGGGACCACAACAGGCGTCTACCTGCATCTAGCTTGGAAGGCCGAGAGCGTCTGTCTCGTTCTGTCTACAATTAGGAGGAACCAACAGAACATACGATAGAACCTTTTTCGAGATAGAAGGTCCGCCTCATTCGGGTCTGAGGATGATCCAGGCAAACAGCAAAGAGATAGCAGAAGCGTTCGTGATCTCGCCATCCAGCAATAAGAGTCATTTGTATGTCATTGTGAGGAGAGAAAAGTGCGATGGCTCCTAAGATGGGCAAAAAGGCTGAAAGGAAACACCAACCAATCCCACAAAACAGTGAAGAACGCAAAGCTGGCAGGCAATCATTGATATGACGGGTGCTTTGCTGCAGGAAGGAGACTGGCTGGCACTTCACAAGCCAAATAAGATAGAAGCAGTCGGCAGTAAAGAAGGAGGAAGGAAGAATATATGAATAACGGACTCCACTATTGAAAAGCAACAATCTCAAGACACAGTCAGAAGGTTTAAGCTTAGATCGCAAGAGTGGTAATCCGTCAATCATGGGCCAACAATGACCCGCAAGAATACTTTACTCAAAAGATATTGTATGCAAAATCGACTTTAAATGGACCAAACACAACCAATCATAGGGGAACCAAGACACCCAACAACGGCCAACCGATAAGACCTGGATGGCCATCACAGAACGCAACGGCCAAGACCGAAGGGGAAAACAACTCAACGAACCGAAATGCGGAGGGTCATGACTAAAAACCAACAAAACAAAAGCAGGGAAAACCCCAAAGCAAACCAAAGCGGGCGAGACCCAACCAGACTACAAAAGGGGAAGGAGCAAATAACCGTAGACACACTATCTAAGGTCCCGAGCCGCCCAAAGAAGACCACGACGCGTCCTCTCGCCGCTAACAAGTGTGTGCGATTAAGGAGGCTTACAAACCTGACTCAGTTACACCAGCTCTGTGAAGAATGTGCCAAAATTCACACAACTTATTGTAGGAAGCTTGTGGAAGGCTACCTGAAACGTTTGACCCAAGTTAAACAATTTAAAGGCAAAGCTACCAAATACTAATTAAATGTATGTACACTTCTGACCCAATGGGAATGTGATGAAAGAAATAAAAGATGAAATAAATCATTCTCTCACTATTATTCTGACATTTCACATTCATAAAAAAATTGGTGATCCTAACTGACCTAAGACAGGAATTTTTACTAGGATTAAATGTCAGGAATTGTGAAAAACTGAGTTTAAATGTATTGGCTAAGGTGTATGTGAACTTCCGACTTCAACTGTATTACTGCCCACTACACTGTAAGCGGTGGTACTGTCAAGCGGCGGTGTTGTCACCAAAACACAGATCTGAACCCTGGTGGACACCAGTAGTGAGAGCACGTGGTGCAGACACAGATCTGAACCCTGGTGGAGACCAGTAGTGAGAGCACATGGTGCAGACACAGATCTGAACCCTGGTGGAGACAGTAGTGAGAGCACATGGTGCAGACACAGATCTGAACCTGGTGACACCAGTAGTGAGAGCACATGGTGCAGACACAGATCTGAACCCTGGTGGAGACCAGTAGTGAGAGCACATGGTGCAGACACAGATCTGAACCCTGGTGGAGACCAGTAGTGAGAGCACATGGTGCAGACACAGATCTGAACCCTGGTGAGACCAGTAGTGAGAGCACGTGGTGCAGACACAGATCTGAACCCTGGTGGAGACCAGTAGTGAGAGCACGTGGTGCAGACACAGATCTGAACCCTGGTGGACACCAGTAGTGAGAGCACGTGGTGCAGACACAGATCTGAACCCTGGTGGGACCAGTAGTGAGAGCACGTGGTGCAGACACAGTTCTGTCTGCTAAATGACTAAAGTGTAAAAATGTCAAATTAATGCTTTAGCTGTAAGCAAAATACAAGTATTGATCCACCCACACCTGAAGAGATGCTGTGTTAGCTTTTCACCATAATAATTAATGTG
This sequence comes from Salvelinus sp. IW2-2015, assembly GCF_002910315.2. Lineage (NCBI taxonomy): Eukaryota > Metazoa > Chordata > Actinopteri > Salmoniformes > Salmonidae > Salvelinus > Salvelinus sp. IW2-2015. The sequence goes on from NW_019948412.1 coordinate 4,541, forward strand.
GTAAGAAATTATTTATAATCTATTGCAGCATGTTTTGCAAGAGATCTAGGCCTGTTATCTGAATTTACTGTGAGATGAAAAACAGATTGATTTGCTTTGAATTATAATTTTTTTTATTGATAATGTCAATCATCATTGTACAACATCAGTATTCTACAACACATAGGCCTGCTAGAATAGCAATAAAGCCGATCTGTGTCCATGTCCAGTGACTTATTGTGACCAATCTACATTCCAGTAACTTACCTACCCTGCAGTTAGAGCGGCAGCGTCAACCAGGTATATATTTCATATAACATGAATATATACACTGAGTATACAAAACATTAGGAACACCTTCCTACTATTGAGTTGTACCGCCAATCTTAGTTGTTGTATAGTGACTTACCGCCCTGAAGTGGCAGAGGTAGCCATGAACCAGGTCATAGAATGCATTATAAACTGGGTAGTTAGAGCTCTGAATGCTGATTGGCTTAATACTGTGGTATATCAGACAATATGCCATGAGTATGAAGCAAACTTACGTGTTTATGTTGGTAAACAGTTTAATAGCAACAAGGCACATGGGGGTTTGTGGTACAGTACAGTATATGGCCAATATACTGTACCGCGGCTAAGGGCTGTATCCAGGCACTCCACGTTGTGTCGCGCATAAGAAACAGCCCTTAGCCGTGGTATAGTGGCCATACACCACACCTCCTTTGGCCTTATTGCTTCATTATAACCGCCGTGTAATGCATTATAACTGTTACCAATCTTAGTAATGTACTCACCTGCCCTGCAGTGGCAGAGGTATCCGTTAAGCAGGTCTCGGCAGATAGCCCCGTGGAGACATGGATCTTAACAGCATTCATTAACGTCCATCTCACAGAAGTCCCCTATGAAACCTGCTGGACAACTAGAGAAGACAAGATATGGTATAGGTGTCATTAACATATCAAATCAAACTACTAGTCACATGCACCGAATACAACAAGTGTAGACTTACTGTGAAATGCTTACTTACAAGCCCTTAACCAGATCAAGAAGAACAAAAAATGTACCAACTGGACTAAAATAAAAAGTAACACAAAAAAAATAATGAGGCTATATACAACGGGCACACGGTACTGAGTCAGTGTGCGGGGGTACAGGTTAGTTGAAGTAATCTGTACATGTAGGTGGGGCGAAGTGACTATGCATAGGTAACAAACAAACAGTGAGTAGCAGCAGTGTACAAGGGGGGGTTCAATGTAAATTGTCCAGTGGCGATTTTATGAATTGTTCAGCAGTCTTATGGCTTGGGGGTAGAAGCTGTTGAGGAGCGTTTTGGTCCTAGACTTGGCGCTCCGGTACCGCTTGCCATGCGATAGCAGAGAGAAAACAGTTTATAACTTGGGTGACTGGAGTCCTGACAATTTATGGTCTTTCCTCTGACACCGCCTATTATATAGGTCCTGGATGGCAGGAAGTTTGGCCCAGTGATGTACTGGGTCATTCGCACTACCCTCTGTATCGCCTTACGTTCAGATGCTGAGCAGTTCGCATACCAGGCGGTGAAGCAACCGGTCAGGAGGCTCTCATATAACACATATAACATACAGGGCTATTTGACCAAAAAAGAGATGATGGGGTGCTTCATCAGATGACCTGGCTTCCACAATCACCCGACCTCAATCCAATTGAGATGGTTTGGGATGAGTTGGACCGCAGAGTGAAGGAAAAGCAGCTAACAAGTGCTCAGCATATGTGGGAACTCCTTTAAGACTGTTGGGAAAGCATTCCAGGGGAAGCTGGTTGAGAGAATGCCAAGAGTGTGCAAAGCTGTCATCAAGGCAAAGTGTGGCTACTTTGAAGAATCTAAAATCTAAAGTATATTTTGATTTGTTTAACACTTTTTTTTGGTTACTACATGATTCCATATGTGCTATTTCATAGTTCTGATGTCTTCACTATTATTCAACAATAAATAAACATTTTGACTGGTACTGTAAATAACACATATAACATACAGTACCAGTCAAAACACACCTACTCTTTCAATGATTTTTCTTAATTTTTACTAATCACATATACAGTACACATATACATTCACTTTATATACTTTTTTTAAACCAAAGTAAAATAAAGATTCAATATTTGTTTTACAATAAAGTTGTGTAATTTTTTCTAAAATAACATTAAAACAGTTGTAACGCTCGAAGAGGATGGGTGTGGAGTCAGGCGCAGAGAGCAGAAGTACCTGGGAAAAAGCGCTTTAATGTCCAAAACAGGAACACGTACAATGGGTGATGCCGAACACAGGCGTAACATACCAAACCCAATTGCAACTGGTAAATACGGACAGCGAAAACTCAACAATAATCAGAGTACACCTCTAACATAAACAGTAACAAGCCCGCACAAACACAAGCGGGCTAACCTAACTTAAATAACCCCAACCCAAAAACCCCAAGAAGGAACAGGTGAAAACAATTAGACAAAACCAAACGAAAAGGGAAAAGAGGGATCGGTGGCAGCTAGTAGACCGGTGACGACGACCGCCGAGCGCCGCCCGAACGGGAAGGGGAGCCACCTTCGGTGATATTCGTGACAACAGTACTATAGTCTTCAGTAGAAGAAACAGTACGGACACATTGTTATTGATATATTTTCACCATTACTTATCATCACTGAATGATTCATAATGAACAATTACTAGGAATACAATATTAACAGTTTATTAGGTACACCACCCGTTCACCAAAATGGTTCGCTCCTACAGACAGCGAGACACGTGGCCATGGCTTGCTATATAAAACAGTCAGACAGGCATCGAGACATCCAGTTTCTGTTCGAGTGATCGTTAGAACGGGCAAAACGAGTGACATAAGCGACTTCGATGCCAGGCGTACCAGTTCTAGTATCTCAGAAACGGCCGGCCGCCTGGGCTTTTCATGCACGACAGTGTCTAGGGTTTACTGAGAATGGTGCGACAAACAAAAACCATCCAGTCAGCGGCAGGCCTGTGGGCGAAAAACAGCTTGTTGATGAGAGGTCAAAGGAGAATAGCAAGAATCGTGCAAGCTAATAGGCGGGCCACATACAGGCAAATAAAGGCACAGCACAACAGTGGTGTGCAGAAAGACATCTCGGAATGCACAGCTCGTCAGTCTTTGTCACTGATGGGCTTTTACAGCAGCCGACCCCATCGGCTTCCACTCCTATCAGCTAAAAACAAGAAGCATACAGAGCCAGATGCTGCATCATATTTTATATCATAAGAAAACAGACTTTGTGACACTGTCAAGAAGCATTATGATCATCATAATCATATAAGCCAGATAGGCCGGTCACGTACATGCCCTTATGTCAGTCATCAGTCTAAAAGAGGATGTCTTGTCCTGCTCCTGAAATCTAGTCCTGCATTCATCCCAGTCACCAGAAACAGAGAACTGGGGTAGGTGCATGTCCGACATCAATGTTTGCACAATTACAATGACACTTTAATATGGTCCATTAAAAATAAAATATATAACATAAACATACCTTTGACAAGTAGGCTATGGTGTAATGGAATGTATTGTTTTGTGGGTTTTAACACTCTTATGTAGGTGTCATAACCAGCCATAAAATAACTCAATARATGTCATAACAGTTCTAAATATGTGTCATGACAGTGTTATGACCATATTATAACAGGTTATGACAAGTTGTGTCAGCTGTTATGACATATTATGGCATAGTTATGACGCTGAGTGTCAAGTAAAGTGTTACCATATTAAGTATAGCAGTGGCATATAAGTAGCATATAACTGGTCTAGACTACTCTGCAGTATTGACAGTGATAGCTTGGGGGGGGGAGCAGTTTTACTACACACAACATAAAGTAACAATCTCTAGAATGCATTCTCACCAACCAAGTCCTTTTCATGTCCATGTGTATTATAATAATGTGGCTGAAAGGCATTCGTACAGGACTCCTCAAATCTCTGGAGACACCAGATTGAGAACGGACGTCTTACTTCAAGGAGACACTACCTGCGTCCCGAATGGTACCCTATTACCCACCTGTAAACAGTGCACTACTTTTGACCAGAGCCCCATAGGGGTTTGGTCAAATACAGTGCACTATAAAGGGAATAGGGTGCCGTTTGGAACAGACACAACATCCAACCGTTACCAAGCTAGGAAATGCTTCCATGCTGCTAGTCCCCGAGGCTGGTTGAATTGCCATCAAATCCAGACATCACATTCAACCATCCAATCTGTTGCAATCCTGACACCACGCATAATATTGGATGGATCTCTATTTACCAAATGGACTGAACTGCATGCAGTCTGTCGCTGGTTGCAACCTATAACATCCATTATCTAATGAGAAAGAGTGTTATTCCCTCACGTACAGTTTATGATTACAATACATTGTGTCACTTCGTGTTAAAAGACACATTAGATTGACATGTGACTTGTCACCAAGGAAATGGAGACAATAGAACACGCCTTCATTTCTAAATCACTTCAACATATGGCATATACTGCATACCCATAAACATGCAGCATTGGTTAACCAAAAACAAAAACCTAGCATACGGAAAGTAAAGCATATGCACACAACTTCAGCATTCGTTTCACAAAAAATAAACATTGAATTATAATTGAGTATACAGAGCCAGATGCTGCAGCGTGACATCCAACTGTCCTCCAACTGTTGATACCAGACTAAACATTACTGCAGCAGGCAGGCAGCCCTTCTCTGGCTGCGTCCCAAATGSCTGTTCCCTTTACAGTGCACTACAGGACTCATTGGGCTCTGGTCAGAAGATGTAGGGACTAGGGTACTGTTTGGGATGCGGCCCTCTGTCTTTACACTAGACCACAGTGACTTACGGCCCTGAACCTGAGCATATGTYCTACAGCTAAGACAATGTAATTAACAGCAAGACGTCGAGGGGACCCACGCTGTGGCAAATCTACACCCTATTACTGCAGTGCAGTGTCTGGCTATATTCACAATGTGAAGGGAGGGAGGACGGCTCATAGCAACGGCTGGACTGGAATCAATGGAACGGTAACAAACACATGGAAACCATTGTGTTTGATGTGTTTAGTAGTGTTTCATTCATTCCAGTCCAGGCATTACTATGAACAGWCCTCTGATTTAAAGTGAGACCAGACTCCACTGATTGAGCTAGACTCCATACATCACACAGGGGAGGGAGAGCGTGTTAATGGGAAATGACATGACATGGTTCTGTTGCTGTGGCAACCTGACATTAAACCAATCAGATGCATGTCAATCTGAGAGATGAGGGGGCAGCGTGACTTCAGTCTGATTGGAGGCGGTGGTTTAAATCAACTCATAARACAGAGACTGTGTCAAAACATGCATATCATAACACTGGATAATGTTGTATTACTTCACTTACAGCCGACAGGTATCAGGCTCTGTAACTTGTTATACGCAGGTATATATATGTCTTTATTATGAATTATTAAAATGAGTCCTTGGTGCAAAAATCTGTGTATCCAAACAGGTAAATGTTTGAGGTGCTATAATACTGTAATATATTGTATTATTTGAAAAATATATATAAAAYAATCCAAGTTTCTACATGTACATATTATATACAGGTACATATATATTGAAATGTATGTATTATACATTCTATTCATCATGTAGTCATGTGTTTCACTGACCTGCAGGTGAAATTGGAGCCTTGGCCATCGAGACAAGTCCCTCCATTTAAACACAGGGTGACATTGGTGGGGGTTTCTAGACAGACGTCTATGTCAATGTCACAGTTCTTTCCAGTGTATCCATCCYGYCAGAAACACGCATATTTATCAACCAAGTCCACACAGGAGCCACCATTCAGACACGGACTGGAAGAACACTCCTGTAGATGGGGAAATAGCACCATGTAAAACACGAGACCAGGGCCTGTATTAAAAAGTGTCTCAGAGTAGAAGTGCTGATGTAGGATCAGTTTACTTTTGCCTTTTAAGATCATAATATTGATATTACATGATCCTAGATTAGCACTCCTACTCTGAACGAACACAGTAACTATAAATATCCACAGCTGCATGGTGGTTCTAACACAGATATATAGATAAACAGAATATTGTAAGAGAATGACTTGAATATGAATACATAGGCCTGTATATGAAAACATGACTGTTAAAATGCGTAATTGACTATGTTGGATGATGAGTTAAAAGAGTATGTGCAGAATTCTAGATTAGAATCGGGTCTTTAAGCCGAGACAATAAGAGCCTCTGATTGCYCATTCCAGAGCGGAACCTCAGAGAGACATTCCGGCTGCCTTAGTATTCTATTCTATCAGCCCAGTGCTCTCTCTGGAGGCTGACTGAAGCTGGGCTGGGTATTAAAATCAATTAGGAATTAGGGTGAGGCGATTCCTTTTAATCAGGTATTTATACAATGCTTACATGATCATGTAGCTCAATTGACTTATGCTGTAGGAGAATCGATGTGGCTTGTGGATGGGGAAAGGGGAGAGACAGCACACTGGAGCAGCTCAGGTCTGATTAGAATGGAGACTAATCATCTGGATCTTCCTGGTTCACATGTTTTAGAATGTTGTACAATAATCAGATGTGATGCACAGTCACTATTACAAAATATAAAACGTATGTCCATAGTGAAATGACACTATTTTATGTCACTATAGTGAAATATGAGTCATAGGTCACTGTTAATTACAAATAACTAATTTGTCAGRTTGGATGAAATATAACTACAATGTTTAGCGAAATGACAGTATTTTAACATATTCTAATGAGACCATGTTATGTAATGATGACGAGTCCCATGCAGGATGGTCTTACCAGATACCCAACTATCATTCAGCTCAACTCACATCAATGTTCATTTCACATCTGGCACCAGTCCATCCCAATTCACACTGGCAGTAATACACATCCACTCCATCAATGCACCTGGGAAGATAAGAGAGAATCATAAGAAAACAGGCCTATACGGCGGTGCCAAGTCCCAGGTCCCAGTCTGGTCTAGGCCTCTAGATATATTAAAAGGCTAAACACTGAGAGAAGGCAAATATCCTAATCATGGGAATGTAAACTGAGGTAATTGAGGTCAAACGGACATATAGTAGGTACAAAGTGTGTAGAGTACACAAGCCCTATTTCCCACTCTTATACATTACACACCATTACACACCAATTATATCCTCCATTTCCGCAACCATTTTCCTTTTTTCCCCTTTAAAAAATCGAACACTTTATTTACCAGTTTTATAAACAACACACATGTCCTACCCAGGACCGACGTGTTATATTCAGCAGGAGAAGCACTAACAGTTTTACTGGTAATGAATGCTTCCGTTGTTTACCTCCCGTGAAGACAGGGGCCCGACATGCATTCATCAAAGTTGTCTCGCAGTGGAAACCCATGAAGCCTCCAGCACATAAGCACTGGTATCGATTGGGACCATCCACGCAGCTCCCGCCGTTTTGGCACGGGTTCGACACACACTCGTCAACGCTCAGTTCACACCACGTCCCTGGGAATAAATCACATATATTAACATAGAAAACACATTATATATATAAACCATACAGCACATAGAATATGAACATGTAACAACACAATACATGTTTACTGTGAGTTCTCGATCATGGAAAGAGGTGAAATGGCTGATTAAATAATTGATTTGAGTTTAGATGCACCTCAGTACATTGAATCAATACAGGTGAACACTCTCTCGCTTCAGTGACTGTACTTGTAGCAGAAATAGTCAAGGTTTCAATAATGGCAATAAGACAGAGACGCAAGTGTAGGTGAAGAGAGATGATTGCTTCCATAAAGTTTAGCATGTTTGCATTGTGTAGTACGCCATTACATTATGTACGTTATGTTTGCTGCATAGGTTGCAGCATATACACTAGATAGAATGTGCAATATCTAATCCTGTGTTACATATTGTTGTTCACCTCACAGTAAAGGTGGGCACCAGTCACTGTATAACCACAGGTTTTATAGGTCTCTTCACCCTGCAATAATACATCTTCCACCACACTGTTGCCATCACCTGATTAGACAGTCAGAGAACAGTCCTCACGACCTGTCTTTCCCTTGGGTGAATCTAATTTGAAAACACATTATCACTGTCTAATACAGTTGCTGTCACGTGGAAATCCCATTAACAACTGCACACAGCCATGCAGTACCACACCTGGGATCAAATGCTATTTGAAATATTATTAAATACATTATCTGTGCACGATTGTTATTTATTATTACGTGTTTTACTTTTCAATTATTTCTCTACTTTCTTTCTCTCTGTATTGTTGTTGTTGGGTAGGGCCTGTAAGTATTTCACTGTTAGTCCACCTGTTGTTAACGAAGCATGTGACAAATACGATTTGATTTGATTGAGCTTGCCTGGCGCAACGAAACTAATATCATAACCGCAAAACTGCAAACCCTGCCCATCTTGCACTCCCAAACACCGCCCATCCGGCACTCCCAAACCCCGCCCACCCGGCACTCCCAAACCCCGCCCACCCGACACTCCCAAACCCTGCCCATCTGGCACTCCCAAACCCCGCCCACCCGGCACTCCCAAACCCTGCCCATCTGGCACTCCCAAACACCGCCCATCTGGCACTCCCGGAACACTATAAGTATTTTAAAGACTTCAAGTAGTATTTGAACCCAGGTATGTCCAGTATATAAGGAAAACTTATAGCCCTGCTTTACTCTAGCAAGAGGTGGAGAATATAGATCACCATTCAACAATGTGCTGCTGACTAGTGAATCTATACTGTAGCATTGTGCTGATGTCATCTATATTATCACTCAGGCAGCATGCTACTAATGATGGGTGAATAAAGGGTATGTTGACCCAAATAACAACAGTCTCTATAGATGGATTATCAAGGAGGGTCCCTGGTCTGTAGTAAATAACAACGGTCTCTATAGATGGATTATCAAGGGGGGTCCCTGGTCTGTAGTAAATAACAACGGTCTCTATAGATGGATTATCAAGGGGGGTCCCTGGTCTGTAGTAAATAACAATGGTCTCTAAAGATGGATTATCAAGGGGGGTCCCTGGTCTGTAGTAAATAACAACGTTCTCTATAGATGGATTATCAAGGGGGGTCCCTGGTCTGTTGTAAATAACAATGGTCTCCATAGATGGATTATCTATTACCTGAATGACTCACTGGGCTAATGTAGGACCTGCATGACTCACTGGGCTAATGTAGGACCTGAATGACTCACTAGGCTAATCTAGGACCTGAATGACTCACTAGGCTAATCTAGGACCTGGAAAATTTCAGGACTATAGGAATATAGCATGGACTACATCACAAATGGCACCCTATTCTCTATATAGTGCACTACTTTTGCCCAGGGCCCAATAACAATTAGTGCTCTATATACAGTGCGTTCAGAAAATAATCACACCCCTGGGTTTATTCCACAGTTTGTTGTGTTCCAGCCTGAATTCCAAATGGAAAAATGTAATTCTCAGCCATCTACAAACAATACTCCATAAAGACAAAGTGAAAACACGTTTTTAGACATTTTTGCAAATGGATTGAAAATGAAATACAGAAATATCTCATTTACATAAGTATTCACACTCCRGAGTCAATCATTTGTAGAAGCACCTTRGGCAGAAATTACAGCTGAATGTCTGTCTAGGTAAGTCTCTAAAATATTTCCACAACTGGATTGTGCAACATTTGCCCATTATTCRTTCAAAATTCTACAGGCTCTGTCAAATTCATTGTTGATCATTGCCAGACACCCATTTGCAGGTCTTGCCATGGATTTTCAAGCCGATTTAAGTCAAAACTGTAACTCGGCCACTCAGGAACATTCACTGTCTTCTTGGTTAACAACTCCAGTGTAGATTTGGCCTTGTGTTTTAGATGTTATCCTACTGAAAGGTGAATTCATCTCCCAGGGTTTGGTGGATAGCAGACTGAAACAGGTTTCCCTCTAGGATGTTGCCTGTGCTCAGCTCCATTCCGTTTCTTTTTTATCCTGAACAACTCCCCAGTCCTTAACGATTACAAGCTTACCCATAACATGATGCAGCCACCACTATGCTTGAAAATATGGAGAGTGGTACTCAGTAATATGTTGTATTGATTTGACCCAAACATAACTTTGATTTTGGACAAAAAGTGAATTGCTTTGCCATATTTTTTGCAGTATTACATTAGTGCCTTGTTGCAAACAGGATGCATGTTTTGGAATATTTTTAATCTGTACAGGCTTCCTTCTTTCCACTCTGTCATTAGGTTAGTATTGTGGAGTAATACAATGTTGTTGATCCATCCACAGTTTTTTCCTGTCACAGCCATTAAATGCTGTAACTGTTTTAAAAAGTTACCATTGGCTTCATGGTGAAATCCCTGAGCGGATTCCTTCCTGTCCTGCAACTGAGTTAGGAAGGATGCCTGTATCTTTGTAGTGACTGGGTGTATTGATACACCATCCAAAGTGTGATTAATAACTTCACCATGTTTAAAGGGATTTCAATCTCTGCTTTTATTTACCCATCTACCAATAGGTGCCCTTTTGTGAGGCATGGAAAACCTCCCTGGTCTTTGTGGTTGAATCTGTGTTTGAAATTCACTGCTCGACTGAGGGACCTTACAGAATTGTATGTGTGGGTACAGAGATGAGGTAGTCATTCAAAACTAATGTCCACGTGACTTGTTAAGCAAAATTTACTCCTGAAAACTATTGACTCAAGAGTTTCAGTTTTTCATTTTTAATTAAATTGTAAAAAATAAAAAAAAATCTAACATAATTCCACTTTGACATTTTGGGTATTGTGTGTAGCCAGTGACAAAAAATCTAATGTAATCCATTTTAAGTTCAGGCTTGAACACTACAAATGTGGAACAAGTCAGTCAAGGGGTGTGAATACTTTCTGAAGGCATGTAGTATGATTGGTGATATTACGATATTATAGCATCGTCTATTGACGATTATTGACAGCCATCGTCGACGGTGACGACATCTGATGTGACAAACAATGGTTTAGTCTATTTGAACTTGACTGGCGCCGCGAAGTAAAGTCTCGCAACGCCACAGCAGGACAGACACACAGCAGGACAGTAACAACAAGCAGGACGGTACACAGCAGGACAGTACACAACACAGCAGGACAGCACACAGCAGGACAGCACACATTCAGGACAGCAACACAGCAGGACGGTACACGGACAGCAGGACGGTACACGCAGCGACAGGACACGGCAGGACGGTACACGGCCAGGACGCGACAACGGCAGGACGGTACACGGCCAGGACGCGTACACGCAGG
>NW_019948413.1:0-1979 GCF_002910315.2 Salvelinus sp. IW2-2015
AGGTATGATCTACAGTAACATTAAGTTAGGCTTAAAGCGAGTATTCGAAGACTACAGACTAGAGAGGGACAAGCAACGCAAAAGATGAGGAAGAAGAGAGCAAGAGAGGAGAAGAGGAAGGAAGAGAAGGGGTAAGGCAAAATACAGCATAAGCACCTTTACAGTCACTGGTAGTTGTGTAGAGCTACTTATTAGTTCAAGTCACGAGTCAATGGTAGTGTGTAGAGCTACTGTTTAGTTAAGTCACAGTCACTGGTAGTGTGTAGAGCTACTCGTATAGTTTTAAGTCACAGTCCACTGGTAAGTGTGCGTAGAAGCTGACTGTTAGTTAAGTCACAGCTCACTGGTAGTGTGGTAGATCTAATCTGTTAGTTTAAGTCACCGTCACTGGTCAGTGTGTAGAGCTACTGTTAGTTTACAGTACAAGTCACTGGTAAGTGGTGTAAGCTACTGTTAGTTAAGTCCAGTCTACTGCTAGATCTCCTGTTAGTTAGGTCACAGTCATCTGGTAGTTGTAAGCTACTGTTAGTAAGCGCTACTGTTAGTTTTAAGTCAACAGTCACTGGTAGTGTGTCGAGCTACTGTTAGTTAAGTCACAGTCACTGGTAGTGTGCTAAGAGTACTGTTAGTTAAGTCACAGTCACCGTAAGGTGTGTAGAGCTACTGTTAGTTTAAGTCACAGTCCACGGTACGTGTGGTAGAGGCCTACTGTTTAGTTAACGTCACAGTCACCGTAGTGTGTTAGATTTCTGTTATTTTTTAGTGGCACAGTTCACTGGTACGTGTGTAGAGTACTGGTTATGTTAGGCTCACAGTCGACGGTAGTGTGTAGAGCTACGCTTAGTTTTACAGTCACAGCTCACCCGGTAGTGTGTATAGAGGCTATCTTGTTAGTTTAGGTCACAAGTCATCTGGTAGTGTGTAGATGCCTTACTGTCAGTTTTTAGTCAAGTCAACTGGTAGTGTGTAGAAGTACTTACTTGTTAGTTTAGGTCACCGCACTGGTAGTGTGTAGAGCTAACTGTTAGTTAAGTCAACAGTCACTGGTATAGTTGTTGTAGAGCTATACTGTTACGTTAAGTCCCAGTCACTGGTAGTGTGTAGAGCTACTGTTAGTTAAGTCACAGCCTCTGCTGGTTTAACTCAGTAAGGCTGGTCACAGAAAAGCCTATTCTGCTGTGTTTGTTTGAGAAATTTATGGCAAGGCATTTCACAGGGCAAGACTACTTAAACATACCAAAGCAGAAAAACAGAATGGATTTCAAGGGGACATTAATGGATTCTTTAAGGGGACAGAATGGATTTTCAGGGGACAATAGGTGTTTCGCAGGGGAAGAATGGCTTTCAAGGGGGCACAGAAATGGATTTCAAGGGGCACAGAATGCCTTTCAAGGGGACATAATGGATTTTAAGGGGACAGAATGGCTTTCAAGGGAACATAATGGCTTCCAAGGGGACAGAATGGCTTTCAAGGGGACATAATGGATTTTAAGGGGACAGAATGGTTTCCAAGGGGACATAATGGATTTCAAGGGGACAGAATGGCTTTCAAGGGGACATAATGGCTTCCAAGGGGACAGAATGACTTTCAAGGGAACAGAATGGCTTCCAAGGGAATAGAATGGATTTTAAGGGGACAGAATGGATTTTAAGGGGACATAATGGATTTTTATGGGAAAGAATGGCTTTCAAGGGGACATAATGTATTTCAAGGGAACGGAATGGATTTCAAGGGGACGGAATGGATTTTAAGGGGACATAATGGATTTAAATGGGACAGAATGGTTTCAAGTGGACAAAATGGATTTCAAGGGGTCAGAATGGATTCCAAGGGGACAGAATGGATTCCAAGGGGACAGAATGGTTTCCAAGGGGACAGAATAGTTTCCAAGGGGACAGAATGGTTTCCAAGGGGACAGAATGGATTCCAAGGGGACAGAATGGTTTCCAAGGGGACAGAATGGTTTCCAAGGGGACAG
>NW_019948413.1:10187-10651 GCF_002910315.2 Salvelinus sp. IW2-2015
ATCTAGGACCAACACCATCTAGGACCAACACCATCTAGGACCAACACCATGTCATCTAGGACCAACACCATGTCATACAGGACCAACACCATCTAGGACCAACACCATCTAGGACCAACACCATGTCACATACCTCTCCTAGGCCCAGAGGATGTAGTTAAAGGGAAGACTAACACCATCTAATATAGACAGCTAAATGACACCAATAGACAGTCAACAGCTGAGGTGAAGGGGCTTTTGGACCGGTTTTGGGAACAGGAGGACAATATTAGGGGTCTCGGGCTTTGAGAACAGGAGGGACGAGGACAGTAGGACAACATCATTTACAACCTCTTATATTGTCTTGTTCACACCCTTCCCTCTCTGTCCAAAGCCTCTGTCCACCGTTATCTCTGTCCTTATCCCAGTAATGTTGCCCTACGGTCCTTGTCCCTCCTGTCCTAAAGCCTCTGTCCACCGTTATC
>NW_019948413.1:14941-15834 GCF_002910315.2 Salvelinus sp. IW2-2015
CTACATTAGATATATCTACATTAGATATATCTACATCAGATAGGTCTACATTAGATAGGTCTACATTAGATATATCTACATTAGACAGGCCTACATTAGATATATCTACATTAGACAGGCCTACATTAGGTATATCTACATTAAATATATCTACATTAGATATATCTACATCAGATAGGTCTACATTAGATAGGTCTACATTAGATATATCTACATTAGACAGGTCTACATTATATATATCTACATTAGACAGGCCTACATTAGATATATCTACATTAGATATATCTACATTAGATTATAATGGGGCTGGAGAGAAGCCTCCTACAGACTGAGCTGATAGATTGAATCAGAGAGGTGCTGTAGGGTTGTATGTTATTTATGGTTATGTATTGTTATTAATTGTGTGTAGATTTAGGTTTAGTAGCTGTACTGAAGTCAATTAGATGAAGAGGGCTGTGGAGCGGCTGCATGTGTTAACCACTAGAAAGGAGAGAAGTCCAGACAGCTATCATTACCTATTAACTACAGAGTTTCAGAATAGACGGTGAGGCCAAGGGTAAAATTACATGCACTCATATACAATGACTTTATATAAGGAAAACCAAAATGGACTTTTGTAAACATAATACACCCTATATATATATGTGTGTATAGAGCAACCAGGACTCCTGAATACTTACTTCTGCCATTGACGGCGAGGGTGCACTCGCTACGGCCATTGAGGGTGAGGGTACACTCACTCCTGGTGTTGAGGGTTTGGCTGTGAGTGTCCATGAAGGACAAGGCCTCGTCACAGTTTGTCCCCTGCTCCGTATAACTCTTATCCATAGAGTTAACCATCACTGTCATCTCCTGTCGAGTGCTGCTCAACGTCTCTTTACGCTTCTTAGCCA
>NW_019948413.1:20300-31658 GCF_002910315.2 Salvelinus sp. IW2-2015
GTATGGTACGTTGGTGTTGAGATATCCCTTAGTGGTGTGGGGCTGTGCTTGGCAAAGTGGTAGGGTTATATCCTGCTGTTTGGCCCTGTCCATCGTCGGACGGGCCACAGTGTCTCCCGACCCCTCCTGTCTCAGCCTCCAGTATTTATGCTGCAGTAGTTTATGTGTCGAGGGGCTACGGTCAGTCTGTTATATCTGGAGTCTTTTTCCTGTCTATCCAGTGTCCTGTGTTGAATTTAAGTATGCTCTCTTCTAATTCTTTTCTTTTTTCTTTCTTTCTTTCTTTCTTCTTTCTTCTTTCTTCTTTCTTCTTTCTTCTTTCTTTCTCTTTCTTTCTTTCTTTTAGGGTTATAGGTTCTGGCCTATATAGGGAGTTTTTCCTAGCCACTCAGCTTCTACACCTGCATTGCTTGCTGTTTGGGGTTTTAGGCTGCGGTTTCTGTACAGCACTTTGAGGATATCAGCTGATGTAAGAAAGGGCTTTATAAATACATTTGATTTGATTTAATGTCGCCAATATAGGAGAGATATGTTGTCATAACAAGAAAAAAGCATCAATGCATACCATTATACAAATTATTAACTAATTATAACTCATCGGCCAGTTTTTTAGGCACCCCCATCTAGTCCCAGGTTGGATCCCCCCTTTGCCCACACAGCCTGAATTCGTTGGGGCATGGATATCTTCTACAAGTCGGAAGCATTCCACAGGGATGTTGGTCATGCTGATGCAATGGCATCACGCAGTTGCTGCAGATTGGACAGAGGTACTCCACCGCCACCAGCCTGTACCGTTGACACCAGGCAGGATGGGTCCATGGACCCATGCTGCTTACGATAGTGTGAATGTTAGAATATGACAATGAAATAGTCACCTTTAGTCTTGTGAGTCAGCGCTGATGATGAGTCTGTAGCCGCTCTTCCATTTGAGATGAGAGTGAGTTATGATTATACCTCCACGTATGTATATTCTTAAATAATTCCTACGTACTATTGCACCATGCCTCGTAAGCCCTCTTATCTGTAAGATGTAAGTACCTACAAGATTCCCAAAACAATATTTTAACTGTCTTACATGAACCATGTACTGGTTTGACATCTTTTGCAGGATTGTCTTAGCCAACCTCAGTTAAACTTATTGGCCAACTAGTCTCAAGAAAACATGATATTCACCATCTGACACACTATTAGTCATCAATCAAAGAAGAAGACAGATGATTGTAACTCTTTCAATTTCACCTGGTTGTTCGCTATAAATACACATGTACCAGTAACTGCCATTACTTCCTCAATCCTTTCCTGATGAGCAAATGATGTCACGCATGTTTTCTTCTAAGACAGATGTAGAAAGAGGCAGACAGAAAATGTCATACACTGTTATAAATGACCATAGGTCCACAAGTGACTTGGTTGCAATACTGGTTGCAGAGTTGGGTAATCTGACAGATGCAGGCAATTTTTCACTATTCCTCTAAGTTTAATGTGAATGTTCATAACGCTAAAACAACCTGTGTGTGGAATATATCTCTCTCCTGTCTGGCAAGAGAAACAGATTCTGACGATTAGAACAGTTTCCCACAACCTGCCTGCCTAATGAATAGAACGGAATGGGATATATCTGCCTGTCACTGAACTTATCATCATAAAAACAGGAAAGTCCAACCCAGAGCCAGAAAGTGTCCACTAAGTTCATGATCTCACTGCAGTGTCGAGCTGTTTTGACTAATTTATGGAGCAGAAAAATTGCTTGGCATTGCTTTTAGGGGTAAATATTTTGATCGGACCAAACAAAACAGTACTTTTGTCATTGACACAAAGTTCAGCAAAGGCCCAATAGATGCTACATATTAGTCCAAATCTAGGAGGGGTAATAGACATGCGATTATTATCTCTATTAAATGTTAAAGTGTGGTGAAGACACACTTACAAACATTGCCTTAAACATATTGATTTTAAAAAACAGAACACTAAACACACACCCACACACAACACACACACACCCACACACACCACACACACACACACACACAACACACACACAACAACACCACACACACACACACACACACACACACACACACACACACACACACACACACACACACACACACACACACACACACACAGAGAGGATATGCTAAAAACTCTGTCACGCAAAACGTTGGAACAGCAATCCACTTATTAGGCCAATAATATGCGTAACATTATCTACATTGGTTTCTAAGTTGTACAGAAGAAAATAAACACAAGTGTTCTGAAGTGTATCCATGTCTAGGCCATCAGGCTTTCTCTGCCCACTGTGCAGACTAAGAGAGCGTAGACTGATTCACAACGTGTTAACAGATTGCAAAGGATCCTTACCCATACAAACAATACACAACAGAGACAAATGAAAACTTAATAACGAAAGAGACAAATTAAAGTATTTCAAAGCACCACGTCTTCCCTTCAAAGAAATAGTTTTTAGGCTTGATGATAACACTATCAGCGAAAACTATAAAAATTATGAAACATTGAGAGAAGAAAGATACATTATTATATCTTTCTTTCTTTTTTTTGTTGGTCAATTTTTTGAGGAAGCCTGGGCTTTTCCCTTGGCATCCATGAATACACACCACTGATAGGAATTTAAAAAAGACAAAATAACAATTACATTAATATACCAAAATCCAGATGAATTCGAAATTCACATTTGTTTATAATTTTATTTGACCAAATTAGTCTTATTGAGATAAAAAAATATATAATAATTAAGAGTGACTGGCCAAAAATAGCAGCACATAAAGTTTCATACAAAGACACATCCACATAAAAAAAACAACACAAAACACACAATATAAAAACATCAATATACACATTGAGTAGACAAAGTGCTTTGGTAGGGGTGTAGTGCATCTACAGGTAGGTGTCAACACATCTCCGCGCGGCCCACGCTTGGATTGCGTCCTACCTGACAGGTCGCTCCTACCAGGTGGCGTGGCGAGAATCTGTCTCCGCACCACGTGCTCTCACCACTGGTGTCCCCAGGGCTCTGTTCTAGGCCCTCTCCTATTCTCGCTATACACCAAGTCACTTGGCTCGTATATCCTCACATGGTCTTCCTATCATTGCTATGCAGACGACACACAATTAATCTTCTCCTTTCCCCCTTCTGATAACCAGGTGGGCGAATCGCATCTCTGCATGTCTGGCAGACATATCAGTGTGGATGACGGATCACCACCTCAAGCTGAACCTCGGCAAGACGGAGCTGCTCTTCCTCCCGGGAAGGACTGCCCGTTCCATGATCTTGCCATCACGGTTGACAACTCCATTGTGTCCTCCTCCAGAGCGCTAAGAACCTTGGCTGATCCTGCGACAACACCCTGTCGTTCTCAACCAACATCAAGGCGGTGACCCGTTCCTGTTGGTTCATGCTCTACAACATTCGCAGAGTACGACCCTGCCTTCACACAGGAAGCGGCGCAGGTCCTAATCCAGGCACTTGTCATCTCCCGTCTGGATTACTGCAAACTCGCTGTTGGCTGGGCTCCCTGCCTGTGCGATTAAACCCCTACAACTCATCCAGAACGCCGCAGCCCGTCTGGTGTTCAACCTTCCCAAGTTCTCTCACGTCCCCCGCTCTCCGCTCTCTCACTGGCTTCCAGTTGAAGCTCGCATCCGCTACAAGACCATGGTGGCTTGCCTACGGAGCTGTGAGGGGAACGGCACCTCCGTACCTTCAGGCTCTGATCAGGCCCTACACCCAAACAAGGGAACTGCGTTCATCCACCTCTGGCCTGCTCGCCTCCCACCTCTGAGGAAGTACACAGCTCCCGCTCAGCCCAGTCAAAAACAGTGTTCCCTGCGCTCTGGCAACCCCCCAATGTGGATGAATCAACTCCCCCAGACGCCAGCGGTACAGCGGAAATCAAATCACCACCCTTCGGAGACACCTGAAACCCCATCTCTTTTAAGTAATACCTAGGATAGGATAAAGTAATCTTTCTAACCCCCCCCCCCCCCCCCCCTTAGATTAGATGCACTATGTTAAAGTGGTTGTTCCACTGGACATCATAAGGTGAATGCACCAACTTGTAAGTCGCTCTGGATAAGAGCGTCTGCTAAATGACTTAAATGTAAATGTAAACACATTGACAGCCCCCCCCCTCTCCCACTTCATTGTTCAGGTCAACAAGATACAATCATGTGAGATTACAYGATAGTTCTCATTGGTCTGCTGGACAACACAAGAATATTTTTGAATTCAAATTATTATATTTTAGAATCAGTCTCCCCATCTTTAGTTGTTTCCGACACAGAATTTTCAGAAGTATGAAACCATGTCTTTTTTGTTGTGTTTTTCTTGTGTTGAAATGTAGTTTATTGAGTTCTGGTCAAGGTAGCTATTTTCGTCTATAGACTTCTATAGTCTTTCATCCTATAATGGTCTGTTCCATACACTTGACCTTGACTGAACTGACTGTAAAACACTCTAACCACTAGCATACATGCCTCCCTTTTTAAACAATCAGCATTCAGAATTAGACCCTCCTGTTGTATTGTTAACCACTAAGCCACGAGGGGGTATAGTATATGGCAAATATACTACGGTTCCGGGCTGTTGTTTGCGCATGACTCAACGCGGAGTGCCTGGATACGGCCCCTAGCCGTGGTATATTGGCCATATATCACAAACCCCTGAGGTGCCTTATTGCTATTATAAACTGGTTACCAACGTAATTAGAACAGTAAAATAAATGTTTTGTCATACCCGTGGTATATGCTATGATATACCACAGCTGTGAGCCAATCAGCATTCAGGGCTTGAACCACCAAGTTTATAATCATAAATAAACAATGGGAACAACAAAGTGGATGTGCGTTTGATGAAGGTTACTGTGGAGTGTCACAGTGATCTTTTGGCCTCCATACCATGTGGGTGTATAGTGGACGTAAAACAAAAAAAGATCATTATGACTATTCTACAGGACAACGTCACAAGAGATACCCTCCTGGAGGTTTCCACTCCAACCCCAGTTGTAACTAACCGGATTTATCTTATAAACCAGTGAATTATTAGGAGCAGGTGTGCTAGATTAGGGTTGGAATGAAAAGCTACAGGATGGTAGCTGTCTAGGAACTGGGTTGGAGAGCCCTCTTCTAATGAGACTATGGTGCATTGTTTTATGGAGAATAGTTTTGTGTTGATAGGTTTGATGAATCAGCTCTGTTAGCAGGACTAATTGAGCCCATAATTTGATTTCAAGGTTTTACTGCTAACCTACAAAGCATTACATGGGCTTGCTCCTACCTATCTTTCCGATTTGGTCCTGCCGTACATATCTACACGTACACTACGGTCACAAGACGCAGGCCTCCTAACTGTCCCTAGAATTTCTAAGCAAACAGCTGGGGGTAGGGCTTTCTCCTATAGAGCTCAATTTTTATGGAATGGTCTGCCTACCCATGTAAGAGACGCAGACTCGGTCTCAATCTTTAAGTCTTTATGGAAGACTAATCTCTTCAGTAGGTCCTATGATTGAGTGTAGTCTGGCCCAGGAGTGTGAAGGTGAACGGAAAGGCACTGRARCAACGAACCGCCCTTGCTGTCTCTGCCTGGCCGGTCCCCCTCTCTCCTCTGGGATTCTCTGCCTCTAACCCTATTACAGGGGCTGAGTCACTGGCTTACTGGTGCTCTTCCATGCCGTCCCTAGGTAGGGTGCGTCACTTGAGTGGGTTGAGTCACTGACGTGATCTTCCTGTCTTGGTCAACCCCTTGGGTTGTGCCGTGGCAGAGATCTTTGTGGGCTATACTCGGCCTTGTCTCAGTATGGTACGTTGGTGGTTGAAGATATCCCTCTAGTGGTGTGGGGGCTGTGCTTTGGCAAAGTGGTAGGGTTATATCCTGCCTGTTTGGCCCTGTCCTATCGTCGGACGGGGCCACAGTGTCTCCCGACCCCTCCTGTCTCAGCCTCCAGTATTTATGCTGCAGTAGTTTATGTGTCGAGGGGCTAGGGTCAGTCTGTTATATCTGGAGTCTTTTTCCTGTCTGATCCAGTGTCCTGTGTGAATTTAAGTATGCTCTCTTCTAATTCTTTCTTTCTTTCTTTCTTTCTTTCTTTCTTTCTTTCTTTCTTTCTTTCTTTCTTTCTTTCTTTCTTTCTTTCTTTCTTTCTTTCTTTAGGGTTTCATAGGTTCTGGCCTATATAGGAGTTTTTCCTAGCCACTCAGCTTCTACACCTGCATTGCTTGCTGTTTGGGGTTTTAGGCTGGGTTTCTGTACAGCACTTTGAGATATCAGTGATGTAAGAAGGGCTTTATAATACATTTGATTTGATTAATTTGTTCGCCAATATATGGAGAGATATGTTGTCATAACAGAAAAAAGCATCAATGCATACCATTATACAAAATATTAAACTAATTATAAACTCATCGGCCAGTTTATGGCACCCCCATCTAGTCCCAGGTTGGATCCCCCCTTTGCCCCACAAACAGCCTGAATTCGTTGGGGCATGGATTCTACAGTCGGAAGCATTCCACAGGGATGTTGGTCCATGCTGTGCAATGGCATCACGCAGTTGCTGCAGATTGGACAGAGTACTCCACCGCCACCAGCCTGTACCGTTGACACCAGGCAGGATGGTCCTATACCCATGCTGCTTACGATAGTGTAATGTTAGAATATGACAAATGAAATAGTCACCTAGATCTGTGAGTCAGCACTGATGATGAGTCTGTAGCCGCTCTTCCATTGAGATTGAGAGTGAGTATAGATTACACTCCACGTATGTATATTCTTAAAGTAATCCTACGTACTATTGCACCCTGCCTCGTAAGCCCTCTTATCTGTAAGATTACAGTACCTACAAGATTCCCAAAACAATATTTTAACTGTCTTACATGAACCATGTACTGGTTTGACACTTTTGCAGGATTATCTTAGCCAACCTCAGTTAAACTTATTGGCCAACTAGTCTCAAGAAAAACATGACATTCAGCATCTGACAACACATTATCTAGTCATCAATCAAGAAGAAGAAGAGCAGATGATTGTAACTCTTTCATTTCACCTGGTTGTTCGCTATAAATACATAAAACACATGTACCAGTAACTGCCATTACTTCCTCAATCCTTTCCTGATGAGCAAATGATGTACGCATGTTTTCTTCTAAAGACAGATGTAGAAGAGGCAGACAGAAACTGTCATTCACTGTTATAATGACCATAGGTCCACAAGTGATTGGTTGCAATACTGGTTGAATGATGGTTAACTGACAGATGGCAGCAATTTCTACTATCTCTAACATTTAATGTGAATGTTCATAACTCTAAAACAGACCTGTGTGTGGAGATACAGTATAATCTCTCTCCTGTCTGGCAAGAGAAACAGATTCTGACGATTAGAACAGTTTCCCACAACCTGCCTGCCTAATGAATAGAACGGAATGGGGATATATCTGCCTGTCACTGAACTCAATCATCATATAACAGGAAAGTCCAACCCAGAGCCAGAAAGTGTCACCTAAGTTCATGATCTCACTGCAGTGTCGAGTCTGTTTGACTAATTTATGGAGCAGAAAATTGCTTGGCATTGCTTTTAGGGGTAATATTTTGATCGGACCAAACAAAAACAGTACTTTTGTCATTGACACAAAGTTCAGCAAAGGCCCAATAGATGCTACATATTAGTCCAAATCTAGGAGGGGTAATAGACATGCATTATTTTATCTCTATTAAATGTTAAAGTGTGGTGAGACACACTTACAAACATTGCCTTAAACATATTGATTTAAAAAACAGAACACACACACACACACACACACACACACACACACACACACACACACACACACACACACACACACACACACACACACACACACACACACACACACACACACACACACACACACACACACACACACACACACACACACACAGGATGAGGATATGCTAAAACTCTGTCACGCAAAACGTTGAACAGCAATCCACTTTATAGGCCAATAATATGCGTAACATTATCTACATGGTTTCTAAGTTGTACAGGAAGAAAATAACTACAAGTGTTCTGAAGTGTATCCAGTCTTGGCCATCAGGCTTCTCTGCCACTGTGCAGACTAAGAGAGCAGTAGACTGATTCACAACGTGTTTAACAGATTGCAAAGGAATGCCTTACCCATACAAGAACAATACACAACAGAGACAAATGAAAACTTAATAACGAAAGAGGACAAATTAAAGTATTTCAAAAGCACCACGTCTTCCCTTCAAAGAAAATAGTTTTTAGGCTTGATGATACACTATCAGCGAAACTATAAAAATTATGAAACATTGAGAGACGAAAGACATTATTTTATATCTTTTCTTCTTTTTTTTGTGGTCAATTTTTTGAGGAAGCCTGGCTTCCCTGGCATCCATGATACACACCACTGATAGGAATTTTAAAAAGACAAAATAACAATTACATTAATATACCAAAATCCAGATGAATTCGAAATTCACATTTGTTTATAATTTTTATTTGACCAAATAGTCTTATTGAAAAAATAAATAATAATAATTAGAGAGACCTGGCCAAAATAGCAGACATAAAGTTTCATACAAAGACACATCCACATAAAAAAACACAAACACAACAATATAAAAACATCAATATAACATAGACAACTTGTATGTAGATGATACAAGGATGCTTGCGAGGATATTCATCTAACAAGTATGTGTCACCTGATTGATAGTACCCCCACCCCCCCCCTCCCCCACTTCATTGTTCAGGTCAACAAGATACAATCATGTGAGATTACACGATAGTTCTCATTGGTCTGCTGGACCACACAAGACCATTTTTTAATTAAAATTATTGTATGTTAGAATCAGTCTCCCATCTTTAGTTGTTTCCGACACAGAATTTGCAGAACTATGAAACCATGTCGTTGTTTTGGTGTTTTCTTGTGTTTTCTTGTGTTGAAATGTAGTTTATTGAGTTCTGGTCAAGGTAGCTATTTTCTTCTATAGACTTCTATAGTCTTTCATTCTATAATGGTCTGTTCCATACACTTGAACTTGACTGAACGGACTGTAAAATGTGTGCATATATTTTTCTTGTATAAAGGGGTGAGAAGATTATTCAGGACTGGTTTTGAACATCCAGCTTGGTCTAAAGACATTGAGTTAATTAATTCCTTGTGTTGGAATGCTTTTTCAGCCTTCAATGCTTCTTCCTAATGGCTTACTTGTTCTGTTTGAGAACCGGACGCGGAGGAAGGAAGAGAAAATAAAGCGATTCCAGACCCATCCCTTCTCTCCATCCTCCTCTCTGTCTCTAAATTCAGCCGCTCCAGAGACCATAAAAACTTTCTTGCTCGTGGTAAAAAATATAATTCTGCTTGTTTCATTTTCTTTTCAATCATCCAGGCTATATACAACCTGCCGTGATTGGAGTCCCATAGTTGCAAGCGCACAACGTTGTCCGGGTTTGGCCGGTGTAGGCGTCTTGTAAATAAGACTTTGTTCTTAACACTATATTTAAAAGATCATACATCATTTCTTTAAGATTTGAAACCATCCCATTGCGTATCATCCACATTACACTAAATCGCAAATAGCAAAAATCCATATAATTTTTGCCCCATTCGTTCCTCAAAATGTGGTCAGATTTACTGGGGCTTGTCACGGCCGTCGAATGAAGTAGATCAAAGAGCAGCGTGGTAGTTTACATATTCCTTTTTATTAGGATGACGCCGACAACAAAAACAATATCAAAAAGACTGTGAAGCTTAAGGGCTATGTGCCACAAACAAAGTTAACTTCCCAAAAAGAAAGGAGGGAAAAGGGCTACCTAAGTATGGTTCCCAATCAGAGACAACGATAGACAGCTGTCCCTGATTGAGAACCATACCCGGCCAAAACATAGAAAAACAAAACATAGAATGCCCACCCCAAATAACACCCTGACGAAACCAAATAGAGACATAAAAAGGCTTTCTAAGGTCAGGGCGTGACAGGGACTAAGACAATGTTTCAAGGAACCACAGACTTATTCTGTAAAACAAAGACAATAAAAAACATTTCCTAATTTCATTCTATCTCACCAGAACTAGTTAAGCAGCTTTGACTGTTGAACCAGGCATATACTGTATAAGCCCCATCTATCAAACTGTCTAATCTAGACCATCCACACAGTTTGTGATTCGCAACAAAGTGGTGTCCCTCCCCACAACTTGTTTTGGTATACAGCTGAACATTGAACAGCTTCCCAAATCTCAGACTGTACCTTTAACTAAAACACGATGCCGCTTGACATGCAATGCCAGGCTAGAAGGGGAGTAGACTTCATAGACAAAATGTTTGATGTTATGAATGGGTATGGCAGATATTCGTTCCAGACATTATGGTTGTGTTGGATAGTAGCGCTGGGAGTTGTCAGGGACTTCACGACATGATATTATCACAATTACAAGGTGTTGATATGATATGTATTACGATTCTCATGATTCTACAGGTATTGCAATTCTATACTATGATTTTATTGTGATTCGATGTTCCAAACATATTGCTCACTATATGTCTGTGGCAGAGAGACTAGAAAGCATGAGAAAGTAATGGAAATTGCCCCCCAAAAATGTGCTTCCTATTTAAAATGAAAATGGTGAACAGTCTATGAAGGAAAATAAGAGTTTTAGTGCAGGGACAGCCAACTAGCACAGAAATAATAGTTTGATATTGTTGATGCGATACGACACGATATATCGTGGAAAATATTATCCCAATATGTAACTATCAATTGTTATTTCCTTCATTACTATTGGATAGGCGTTTTAACTGTCTTGCTGTTATAAATGTAGTTCCTTAAGGACACCATTGAGGTAGGGTTTGTTAAGATGACAGATTAGCTTATTGTAATTTCTGGTCACTACTGTATGTATTTTCTTATCAAAAGGAATACAATGAAATATAATGATTAAAGATATGATTTTTATTAAAATGTCCACAAGCAGATGTAGCAGAAAAGGAACAACAAATAACAAATACAGCGTGTATAAAATAATGAAGGTGAAGCACCCTGAGACGCTATTATCTCCCCAAAATATTTGATTGTTCAATTAATCAAAGATATAATTAATCCTTTAAATCCCATATGATTCTTTAATTTATTGAGATAAAATGTGATAACCTCAAAAAATGTGTAACAACGCATGTGGTCTGTGACCCACGCTGACAGGACTGTTTTAATATTCCTATCTGATGGGCGCTTCATGAGAATTTAAACTGAATGAATTTGAATGTTTAGAAGTATTTTTGTACTGCTTCAACATTCAAATTCTTCAGTTTAATTCTCATGAAGCGCCCATCAGATGGAATATTAAAACAGT
>NW_019948414.1:0-3727 GCF_002910315.2 Salvelinus sp. IW2-2015
ACAGTAGTATTCTGTTACAGTCTCTACCCACTGGCAGAGTAACAGTATTATTCTGATGTTACAGTCTCTACCCACTGGCAGAGTAACAGTATTATGATGTTAGTCTCTACCCACTGGCAGAGTAACAGTATTATTCTGTTACAGTCTCTATCCACTGGCAGAGGAACAGTATTATGATGTTACAGTCTCTACCCACTGGGAAGGAACATTTATTAAACCTCCCAGAGAGAGAGTATTCTATATGAACTGGTGAGAGAGTGATTAGGTTTGTCTGAACTGTGTGTATGCAGGCATGCATGTGAAACAGAAAGAGGGTGAATGTCACGTCTAGTCAACTGGGCAACAGGGCATTAGGGAGGACGTGAGAGACCAGTGCAGACGTCCATTGTTCCTTATCCTAAACTTTGAATAAATGAAACATAAACAAAAGAAGGAGACCAGTGGGCTTTCCTGCTCTGCACTTAAACAGACACATCTGATGTGCATTACTCCTGGAAACCATGAGGAGAGGATGGCCAGGGCTAGTTCAGGAGATTCCTCAGGCTCAGCCTTGCGCTGGTTAAACCAGCATGAATGTCCTAAGAGATATAAAGCCATACAATATACATGTAATGCCGTAAAACCCTCTAGAGTCAGTTTAAGCTAGAGATATCTGCTTCTCAATAGACTGCATCCGCTTACGTCGGCCTTCCGTATCTACGGTGGAAGGTGACAGAGTTACAGCAGTATTTGTCAGACCAGGAGACATCTAGAAAATCAGAGAATTTCTGTAGTGTCCGAACGGTTTGGTTAACAAACTCATATGACCAGACCATGGACAGATGAGACTCTCACGAACATGTTGGTTGTTTTGGGATACCATCCCCACAAGACTTATCTGAAGATAACCCGGTACCAAGAGTGTAACCCGGTACCAAGAGTTTAATCATCATTCCAAACAGAAATTAGAATTTCTACTGGACAAGTTTAGGTAGGTCCCTCCCTGTTTTGTTCAGCTTGCTTCCATTTTGAGAAATGTTTTACAAAATTGCCATAATGAATACAACCCAGTTTGGAAAAAATTAACGGATGTATTTTAGTGCCCAAAACAAAAGTGGTTAAACAAACCTGAAATATACTGATCTTTCTTATTTCTCTCAGATATAGGACAGAAACTTCAAACTTAATTTGGATAAATTTTTTGACTATATGTTTTGCCATTAATTAATATATTATTAAATGCATTATCTATGGGCTAATAGCAGTAAGGCCAAATTCAACAGTTCATTCAAAAAAAAATTAAGTATCATTTTTTTTTTTTATACCCACAAGGGGTCCTAAAATTCTAAATCAACTAGCTAAATGATCCTTGGTATGACATTATTAAAACAATTCCACTGTTGGCTGGGTAGAAACCCAGCCTCGGCTATGGAAAAGGGAACAGCAGACATTTGACAAAACCAGGGGGAAAGCTTCAAGTGGACAGACACTTTAAAAACAAGGCACTGAACAGCACTAGACCACCAGCCAAGGGTTTGCTATGGTGTTCACTTGAGTTATTGGAATCGCAGTTGGTCTCAAATTATGTAAATTGAGAGACAAGTCCCTAGAATTTGAATTGAACAAGAACACATTGCTTACACACTTAACTTATGAAATCAACTCATTTATGGCTGCAGAGATGCCCTGTGGACGTGAGGCAAGACTTCACAAATGTACAGCAACAGCTCCCTCTAGTGGTAGTCTAAATGACTAGTACTAACTTAAGAACACAGTGAACAAAACATTAAATTACACCTTCCTAATATGGAGTTGGCAGATGGACTCTCGAAGGTGTCGAAAGCTGTTGACCAAAAACTGCGCGGTCTGCGGTTGTGAGGCCAGTTGGACATACTGCCAAGTTCTATAAAAAAGATGTTGGACGCGGTTTATGGTAGAGAAATTAACATTTAATTTTCCATACGCACAAAATGTTGTGCACAAATTTATTTACATCCCTGTTAGTGAGCATTTCTCCTTTGCCAAGACAATCCATCCACCTGACAGGTGTGGCATATCAAGATGAATAAACAGCACGATCATTACACAGGTGCACCTTGTGCTGGGGACAATAAAGGGCCACTCTAAAAGGTGCAGTTGTGTCACACAACGCTACAGATGTCTCAAGTGTTGAGGAAGCCTGCAATTGGCATGCTGACTGCAGGATTTTGCACCGGAGCTGTTTCCAGGGAATTTAATGTTAATCTCCCTACCATAAGCCACCTCCAATGTCATTTTAGAGAATTTGGCCGTATGTCCAAGCGGCTTCACAACCGCAGACCATGTGTAAACGCCAGCCCAGGACCTACACATCCGGTTTCTTCACCTGCAGGATGGTCTGAGACCAGCCACCAGGACAGCTGAAGAAACAGAGGAGTATTTCTATAATAAAGCCCTTTTGTGGGGAAAAACTGGACCTGGTTCCCCAGTGGGTATACCATCCCAGGCCCACGCCCCTGCCCAGTCATGTGAAATCCATAGATTAGGGCCTAATGAATTTATTTAAATCGACTGATTTCCTTATATGAACTGTAACTCAGTAAAAAAAAATGAAATTGTTGCATGTTACGTAATATAAATACACACACACACACACACACAGAGAGAGAACCAAATAACTGATTAAAAAAACACTATTTTGTAATGGTCTACAGTAGCCTCAACAGCACCCTCTAGGGTAGCACCATGGTATAGCCGTACACCAGCCTGTTTCTGTCCTCTTCAACACCAAACCAAGGAGGCTCATGGTTCTCACCCACTTCCATAGATTTAAACAGCAATTATCATGACTTCCGGACGACGTCCTACAACCTATCAGAGCTCTTGCAGTATGAACCGACATCTTGTCCATCCAATCAAAGGATCAGATAGTTAATCTAGTACTGAGAGCATAAGCTAAATTAGTATATTTCAGCTTAACCCCACAACTCACGGCTGTTCTATCTTTTCTGGAAGATAAAACTGAAATTGTAACCAGCTTTGAATGGCTTGTTTAAGAAAGGGCGATACTTTAAACAAAATTCCATTTTCAATTAGTCGGAAATGAGAAAATGTAATCTGTATGAAGGAGAAAAAGGCAATTTTTAACAAAGGATGAGCCTTAATAATCTACTGGAGAGACATTTTGGGTTTAAGTATAATTTATGTACGAGTGAAGCTTTTAGTGAGAGGTTTAAAGCTTTAATATTTAATCATTTTAGCCGCCCAAATATTCACTATATCAATAGGCATGTTTCATTTTGTCTGGTTTAGCATTCCAAATAAAATTTTATATTTTTTGCTCATATGATTTCAAAAACGAGTCGTCTGGAGTAGGCAGTGCCATTAGTAAGTAAACTGTTATAGGACCAAAGAGTTAATCAATGTGATTTTTCCTCTCCATGGTTGCAGAATCTTATCTATTTTTGCTAACTTTCTAATTGAAATTGTGGTAAGTTCATTTATATTTTTTGAGATGTGAATACCGAGTATGTCTACTTCACCATCCCCCCCCCATTTTATTGGTAAACTACAAGGTAGTGTAAACACTGTCTTTTAACGATCCAATACGTAATATGGTGCACTTGTCATTATTAGGTTTTAGTCAGAGAAGCTAGAAAAGTGACCAAGATGTTCAATGAGACTGTGCAGGGATCCAGACTAGAGTCATCAACATACAATGAGACTGTGCAGGGATCCAGACTAGAGTCATCAACATACAATGAGACTG
>NW_019948414.1:6317-22143 GCF_002910315.2 Salvelinus sp. IW2-2015
CTTACTGTTTGTCTGTGATTGTTTTGTCTATGTTTGAAATCTGTCTAAACCTGAACCTACCCTCTGATCCTGAGAGAGTTCCACAAGAAGGCAAATAAGGAACATTGCCAAGAATATTCTACACCTGCGGCTGACTCCATTTCAAGAACCACAGTTGTGCAATGTACCAATTCAATAAGTAGATGATAACATAATTAAGCACATTTCCCCTAACTAACTTCCTTATCAACCAACTCTGTCAGAT
Source organism: Salvelinus sp. IW2-2015 (assembly GCF_002910315.2). Lineage (NCBI taxonomy): Eukaryota > Metazoa > Chordata > Actinopteri > Salmoniformes > Salmonidae > Salvelinus > Salvelinus sp. IW2-2015. The sequence continues at coordinate 6,562 of NW_019948414.1, forward strand.
GTAAGTCACTTGACTACTTGACCAATTGATTGATCAACCACGACATCCACATGCTGTTCAAGTGTCTTGTGAAACCTCATCATTATTCTGCAGGTAAATAGTCACTTTGGTTAGGGAACTAATTCTGCCTTGGCTCGTCTTAGCGATTCATTGCATTTTGCATTTACATTTTAGTCACTTAGCTGACAGTCTTATCCAGTGCAACATTAGCAACATTGTACGTTATTTTTCAAAGAAGAAAAAGAGCAGAGCGACAGGTAGATAGTTTACTTCACAACAGTGTCAGTCTAACAACGCCCCCATAAAACAAGGACATCTAGCAGCACAAGACAAACCACATGCAATAAAACCTCATGAAATGTAACTACATGAGCATTTAGATTAACGACTGATGAATAGGCCCGGTAATCTAATGGAGACCTAACCTAATAGGCCCGGTAATCTAATGGAGACCTAACCTAATAGGCCCGGAAACCTAATGAGACTAACTAATTCTGCATGGCTCTTTAACACGAGGCGGTAGGAAAAACAGGGTGATGAAACCAGTGGAGAGAGTGAACTATGTGAGGGAGATCAATGACTCCCTCTCTCAAACTAGCTTTGTTGCGTCGGCCTTGGTTGGCTGGCTCTTGCATTGTTAGGTCCCATCGGGCGGCTAGTCACGTCAATGCAGCCATAATCATTTAAAGGTTATATTCAGGGGGGGGCCTGGCACATTGTTCCAATGGGGAGCGGAGGAGAGCTTAATGGCCAGTCGACAAATTGACCGGCACACGGGACTCGCCGGCTTGCGTTAAGACCCGTGGGCTGGCTGGAGGGATTGCCCATTAAAATGCAGGGTGCACCCAGCCAGCCTCATGATTTGACGAATTAAGGACCTATCTGCCACACTCTCCTGTAAAGGGACAGACACCTGACAGAAAAACATCCCAGATATACTATACAGGCCTTCGGAAAGTAATCAGACCCCTTGACTTTTCCACATTTTGTTAAAGTTACAGCTCATTCAAAAATGTTTACCATTTTAAAAAAAATCTCAGCAATCTACACACAATAATCCATAACGACAAAGCAAAATGTCAAAGCAAAAACCAAGCCATTGAGGTCGAAGGAATTGTCCGTAGAGCTTGAAGGGATTTGGTCGAGGCAGCAGATCTGGAGAAGGGTACCTAAACATTTCTGCAGCATATAAAGTCCCAAGAACACATTGGCCTCCATCATTTATTAAATTGAACAAGTTTGGAACCACCAAGACTCTTCCTAGAGTGGCTGTATGGCCAATCGGGGAGAAGGGCCATTGTCAGGAGATGCCAAAAACCCGATGGCCACTCTGACAGCAGCTCCAGAGTTCCTCTGTGGAGAGTGGAATAAACTTCAGAAGGGACAACCATCTTTTGCAGCACTCCACCACATCAGGTCTTTATGATTAGAGTGGCCGACGGCAAGCCACACCTCAGTAACCGAGGCATGACGGCCCGCCTGGATTCTGACCAAAAAAGGCACCTAAAGAGCTCAGAACATGAGAATAACAGATTCTGCTGGTCTGAATGATCAATAAATCAACTCATTTAGCATCACTGAATTGCAACGAATCAGTCCATGTCTGAGAGGAAAACTCGGCCGAACATGGTAGTAGCCGCATCATGCTGTGGGGATGTTTTCACAGCATGGACTGAGAAGACTATGTCAAGAACGAGAACAAAGATGAAAGGAGCAACAAGATACAGAGAGTCATTGATTGAAAACCTGCTCCAGAAGCAGCCCGGACCTCCAGGACTGGGACGAAAAGGATCACTCTTCCAACAGGAACAGACGAACCTAAGCACACAGCCAAGACAACGCAGGAGTAGCTTCGGGACAATCATCTGAATGTCCTTGAGGGCCAGAACCTGAAAATAGAACTGTGCAGCAAAACTCCCCCATCCAACCCTGGACAGAGCTATGAACGAATCTGCACAGAGAATGGAAGACACTGTCTCAAAAATCACAGTGTGTGCCAGATTGATAGGCGATTCATAGCCCAAGAAGACTCTATGCATGTAATCGCTTTGCCAAAGAGACAGCTTCAACAAGTGCTGAGTAAAGTCAAGAAATACTTATGTAAACTTTGAAACTTCCGAGTTTTTATATGGTAATACATTCGCCAAACAATAACACACCCTGTTCCTTGCATTATCGGGGTATTGTGTGTAAAAACACAATTTAATACAATATAGAATAGGCTTTACCTCATCTGGTGAACTGAAGTATAGCGTCACCAACTCTTTCACACAAGATGAAAACTGCTGGGCGCAAATTCAAATACAGAAAATACTCATTATAAAAATTCAGAAAAACAAAACATATTTACAATAAGGTTTCAAAGAAACTATACTTTTTGGTACTAACCATCCCGAGACCGGGACACCCGCCCAAGTAAAAACAGATAACTAGCATAAGCCTAGCATAAGCGTCACAAGTAAATACAAGCATCTAAATATTCATTAAATCACAAGTCCCAAGACACCAGATGAAGATACAGATCTGTGAATCCAGCCTCATTCTGATTTTTAAAATGTTAAGCGGAAGACACCAATATGTAAATCTATTAACTAACCACGTTTACAAAAGACACCACTGATTTACTCCACCATTTTTACATCCACTCAGTAGCTATCACTATTCGACTAATAAAGATATATATAGCCACAACCAAGAAACAACTTCATAATATGACAGTCTGATAACATATTTATGTATAGCATATGTATTTTTTGAAAAATGATGCATTATTTGCAGGTATAAATCACAGTTCTACATTGCACTGCAATCTGAAATAGCGTTGGAAGCGCCGGAATTAAGTTAGAGACCGACGTCAATTTACCAAAAATACTCATCCTAAAACATTCTTTAATACAACAGCCTACAGCAATTGAAAGACACAGATCTGTGAATCCAGCCATCACTTTCTGATTTTAAAATGTTTACAGGGAAGACACAATATGTAAATCTATTAGCTTACCACGATAGCAAAGAGACCAAACTTTTTTCTCCACCATTTTTTTCCTGCATCAATACATCACTAATTCGACTAAAATAAAGAATATATAGCCACATAACCAAGAAACAAACTTCATAAGGTGACAGCTCGGATAACATATTATGTATACATATGTTTTTTTGAAAAATGTGCGATTTCAGTATAAATCACGTTTCTACATGCAGCTGCAATCTGAATAGCGTGAAGCAGCCGGAATAATTACAGAGACGACAGGTCAATTACAAAAATACTCATCCCTAAAACATTTCTGAAAATACACAGCCTACAGCAATCGAAAGACACAGATTCTTGTGAATCCAGACAAATTTCAGAATTTTCTAAGTGGTGTTACAGCAAAACACCAATATATCGTTATATAGCATACCACATGAGCTAACCAATCACCCCAGCATTGAATCAATGCAAAAGGTGGCGATGAACGTTTTATCGCCACCAAATATATTAATTTTTTCACTAACCTTCTCAGAATTCTTCATAATCGTCCTGTAACATCATATTACCAATGCATAAGAGTTTGTTCCAAAAGTGCATATTTAGCATCACAAATCCGTGGATTATGCAATGTAATCTGTCAAAACATGGCATGCATTGCCGGCCGCGCCATCTTGAAAGCACTATGTTTACGATTCATTTATCGATAGATGACTAAAAAAATACAGTTGGACAGCTAATGAACAAAGCATTGGTTTAATTGCAACCCGATTTAGATTTCGAAAATTAGCATGTACTCGCTAAACTGATATCAGAATCGTTCAAATACTTTGTTATGATGTTTCTAACAACCTATATCGAATTAAATCACAGACGATATATCTTAGCGATAACAGGAGCTTTTGAGCTGCCTTCTGAGGTCCCCTCTTGCCGCATTGGCGAGCGTCGAAAGAAGGGACACGCACTTCCATCCCTTTTATAAATCTGAGAAACACGTAAGACACCATCCAACTTCTTCATTGGTTACTTGACATCCAGGGGAGGCGGGTGCAGTTATGTCAAGCCATAGGGCACACACAGGAGTTTTAAACTGATCCGAATCAAGAGACTAGTTGTTCCAGAGCTTCGCATGTCCTGTCATGATTTCGCTGTTTTAGAAAGAGTCCTGGGTCACCCACAACATAATCAAACGGTTTTAAGAAAACTAGAGATTGTTTATCTATCCAATAGTAATAATTAATATGCATATTGTACGAGCAAAATTGAGTACGAGCAGTTAATTGAAATGATAAAAAAAAAAAAAAATGCTACAGCTCCCCTATGACAAAAGTTTAACTTCTTGTGAATCCAACCACGCTGTCGCGATTTAAAAAAATGTTTACGCGAAAGCATACTTATTATTTGGAACATTGCCAGCAGACAATCATTACAAACATAACCAGCCAGTAGAAGTTACACCAAGTCAGAATAGAGATAAAAGAATCCCCTTACCTTTGGCATGATCTTTCAATAGTTCACTCAGAGACATTCATTTAACTCAATAAAAATGTTCCTTTGTTCGATAGAAGATCTCTTTATATCCAAAAACCATCCGTTTTGTTTGCGCGTTTTTCCATTAATCCACAGACTCAAACGATAGTCAAAACAGGCCAGACAAAAAAATCAAATTGTAACCGTAAATGTCATAGAAAACATTATCAAATTTAATGTGTATATCTCAACTCTCAGGTAGTTTTTAGCCTAATAATGATAATATTTAAACCGGAGCAATAACGTCGTTCAATATCAAAGGAAACACAGAAAGGCTTATCTCTCGTCTTGCGCATGAAAAACTCTGTGACACTTTAGGCTCACTCATTCAGACTGCTCTTACTTCCTCATTGTCAGAATACAAGCCTGAAAACAAATTTCTAAGACTGTTACATCGTGGAAGCATAGGAACGCAATTTGAGTCCTAAGCCAATGGGATTCTTAATATCATGTGAATAGAAAACTACAAAGAAACCCCCCAAAAAAACATTCCGATATGGATTTTTTCCAAGGTTTCGCCTGCCCAAAATCAGTTATGTCATACTCACAGACACTATTTTTAACAGTTTTTGAAACTTTAGATTGTTTTCATCCAAATCTACAGTATATGCATATCGTATCGTCTGGGCCGAGAAGAGGCAGTTTAATTTGGGCATGCTTTTCATCCAAAATTGCCAGATGCTCCCCCTAACCCTAGAGAAGTTTAACCTTAACAAAAATGTGGAAAAAGTCAAGAAGTCTGAATACTTTCCGAAGATATTTGTTACCCCTAATGGTGTACTCGGCTGTTTCAATCACATCCGTTGCTGACAGGTGTAAAATTGAGCACACAGCCATGCCAATCTCCATAGACAATATTGCAGTTAAGTGGGCCTTATGAGAGCTCAGTGACATTCAACGTGCACCGTCACTAGGATTGCCGCCTTTCCTAACATTCATTTCATCAAATTCTGCCCATGCTAAGCGCTGACGGTCAACCTTGTGGACAATCAGAAAAATACGTCGATTAAGTAAGTCCAAGTCACGATCTAAACAAAAGATCCAACCAAAATTGTTAGAACATTCCATACGCACAGCGAATACAACAAAATCAGTAAAACTAAGTGAGTAAAGGTATGCCCCTACGCCCTTAACCATCAGATAACAAAGGCGGTTAATTAGAGACCGACAAGTAAATCCGCCGCGTCCAAAATTCCAAAAGCACAGCAGCCACTCAACACTACCTAGATTAAGTAGTAAGTAAGTTCAAGTGTAAGTACCGCAAATCAAGCAGCAAAACCCTCAACGTCAGATCGATCTCAGGAGACAAGAATCTACTGTACAAAAAAGTCAGTCTCAAACACGGACAACCGCAGCGACTACTGCCCAGTCCTAGGGACCACTGTAAGTCGCTGAAGTCCCAAAGAAGTACCGTTTTTGTAAGGGTAATCGTCTAGAGCAACAACGCCCTCAGCGTGAAGTGGTAGGCCACACAAGCTCCACAGAATGTGACCGCGAGTGCTGAAACGTAGCGTGTAAAAATCGTCTATCCTTGGTTGCTTACTCACTTACCAATTTCCAAAACTGTTTCTGGAGGAAACGTCAACAAATAACTGTTCGTCTGGAGCTTCATGAAATGGAGTTCATGGCCGATTAGCTGCCACAAGCCTAAGATCCCATTCACATGCCACCCCGGTGTGAAGTGTGTAAAGCTCATCCGCCATTGGTCTCTGGAGCATGTTGAAACGCGTTCTCTGGAGTTGCATGAATCACGCTTCACCATCTTGCATCGACGGGACTAACCTGATTTTGGCAGAGCAGGAGACGTACCTGCCCCAAGCATAGTCCAACTATAAAGTTTGGTGATGAGGAATAATTGTGGGCTTCTTTTCCATTGTTCAGGCCCCTATTTCCAGTGAAGGGAAATTTCAGAAAGAAAAGAAAATAAATAGAGAGGAAAGAAAGAAGAAAGAGAAGAAGAGAAGAGAGAGCGTGGACAGATAGAGAAGAGAGCGGGGGACAGATAAGAAGAAGAGAAGAAGAGGTACAATACGAAGAAGAGAAAGAGGGACAGATAAGGAAGAAAATAGAAGAAAGTGGTAAGACAGAAACTGCTCCTCTGATTTTCATCATCATCCACATGCATCTGCCTACTCCGGATGCTAGAACTTTATGTCTGCGCATCCTGCATTACTCTGCTTACTGTCTCAACTAGACCACTTTGTTTACAAGGACGACGTCATAACAGAGATGCTTAGTAAATAATGCCGCCCCTTAGAGTATGTACTGAGATTCACCTCAAGGTGAAAGACAGAAAATGTGGCATGTCTAGTGGTGCCCAAGGTATGATAAGGTCGTTTGCTTTGCCTTGGTAGAAAGTTCAAAAACTTCTCCCACGATCACCTGTATATTATAATTAAGCCCAGTGCATAGTCCTTGAAATCTCTGTAGAAAGTGTGTGGTTGGTCTCGCTCTCTCACTCTCTCTCTCTTCTGTAATCATCTCTTCCTGCGAGCCAAGTAATGAATACTGCTGTAGTACGCCTCAGCACAACGGATTTAAGGTCTGAAACGACTACTCACACAAATCTTAGCCAGCCCTGTAAAATCCCACTGGTCAGTCCACTGGGCCGCTCTGGGTGAGTGCCTGTGTGCTGCCTGCCGTCTCCATCTGTCTCTCTGTGCTGTCACAAGCCGCTAAAACCCGTCGCGCTGCCTTCCTATGGGACTCATTCCTCTATTCCGAGTCTCAGCAAACGCTGAGGGACACGGAGATTAGTCAGAAAATAAAGAGAGAAAAGAACAGAAGAGAAGAGAAGAGGGACAGAAGAGAAGAGAAGAGGGGACAGGAAGAGAAGGAGGGGAAAGAAAGAAAGAGAGGTACAGGAAGAAGAAAAGAAGAGAGAGGGGGAAAGAGATAAGACAGAACTGCTGCTCTGAAGTTTCATCATCATCCACACGCAATTTCTGCCTACCTCCGGATGCTGAGGTGGGGGTGTAGACTGTTTTGTTTAAGCGCTTTTGTCTCTCTAGTCTGACGCATCCTACATTACTCTGCGTCTTCTGAACAAGGACCACTGTTGTTTAAAGACTATTCATCACAGAAGACGTTAGTACGTAACCACCGCTTCCCTATTTTAGTCTGGGGGGGGGGGGGGGGGTCTGAGAGAGAAAGAACTGACAGGTCAGGAGTTACTTCAGGTTTACTGCTACGATAAGAAGTGATGCTTAAACACAAAGTCCACAAAGCCTCTCATGCTTGCACATAGCAGTCCTCTGACATAACGCCAGCTCTGCTGAACAAATATGCCTCCCTTAGCAAAAGCCGTCCATCTGACATTAGTCCACAAAGCGAAGTCCATTCTGACATTTAGTCCAAAGCCATCCATTTTGACATATCCACAAGCCATCCAGTCTGACAATAGTCCAAAGCCAGTCATGACATTGCATCAAAGCCAATCATCTTGCATTATCCACAAAGCCAGCATCTTGAATTAGCACAAAGCCAGTCATCTGACATTAGCCACAGAGCAGATCGATATTCATCCATCTTGACTTAAGTCCACAAGCATCCATTCTTGACATAGTCCACCAAGCCAGTCCATCTTACATTAAGTCCACAAAGCAAGTCCATCTTGACATTAGTTCACAAAGCCAGTCCATTTGACATTATCCACAAAGCCCTTCATTTGACATTAATCCACAAAAAGCCAGTCCAATCTTACAGTAGTCCACAAAGCTTCCATCTTTGACATTATTCCACAAAGCCAGTCCACAGACATTAGTCCACAACCAAGTCCAATCTTGACATTAGTCCACAAGCCAGTCCATCTTGACATTTAGTCCACAAAGCAGTCCATCTTTGACATAGTCCACAAAGCCAATCCATTCGTTGACATTGGTCCCACAAAGCCCTCCATCTTGACATTAGTCACAAAGGCCAGTCGCATCTTAACATTCAGTCCACAAAGCAGTCCATCTTGACATTAGTCCACAAAGCCACCATTCTTGACATATAGTCCACAAGCCTCCATCTTGACATTAGTCCCAAAAGCCATCAATAGAGAGTGAAAGAAAGAAAAAGAAAGAAGAGAAGAGAGGTGGACAGAATAAGAGAGAGGCAGAGGACAGATAGAGAAGAAGAGAAGAGAGAGGTGGACAGATACAGAAGAAGAGAAGAGAGGAGGGACAGATAGAGAAGAAAATAAGAAGAAAGGTTGTAAGACAGAAACTGCTGCTCTGGAGTTTCATCATCATCCACACTGCATCTGCCTACCTCCGCGATGCTGGAGAACTGTTATGTTCTGACGCATCCTGCTATTACTCTGTCTGTCTCAACATAGACCACTTTGTTTAAAGGACGACGTCATAACAGAAATGTTAGTAAATAATGCCGCTTCCCTTTGATGTATGCTTACTGTGAGATTCACCTCAAGTGAAAAGACAGAAACTTGTGCATGTCTAGTTTGTGCCCCATAGATGATAGGATCAGCTTTGCTTTGTTGGTAGTAAAGTTCAAACTTCTCCACGATGCACCTGTATTATAATAAGCCCAGGTGCAGTATGTCACCTTGAAATACTTCTGTTAGGAAGTGTTGTTGTGGTTCTCGCTCTCTCCTCTCGCTCTCTCTGCGTAATCATCTTCCCTGCCGAGCCCAGATTTGAATGAATCTGCTGTGTAGTATCCGCAAGCACAACGGGATTTAAGGTCTGGAAAACGACTACTCACACACAAATCTTTGCTACAGCCCTGTAAAATGCCCATGAGTCAGTACACTGGCCGCGTCGTGAGTAGTGTGTGCTGCCTGCCTGTCTGCCATCTGTCTCTTCGTTTGCTGTCACAGCCGCTAAAACCCGTCGCGCTGCCGTCCTGATGGACTCATCTCTATTCCGAGGTCTCAGCAAACGCTGGAGGACACGGAGATTAGTCAGAAAATAAAGAGAAAGAGACAGGAAGAGAAGAGAGAAGGGGACAGGAAGAGAAGAGAGAGGGGACAGGACAGAAAGAGAGGGGACAGGAAGAGAAGAGAGAGGGACAGAGAGAAGAAAAAGAAGAGAGAGGGGAAGGAGTAAGACCAGAAACTGTCTGCTTGAGATTTCATCATCATCCACACTCATCTGCCTACCTCCGGATGCTGAGGTGGGTGGTGAGGACTGTTTTGTTTAAGCTGCTTTTGTCTCGTCGTTAGTCTGAACGCATCCTACATATACTCTGCGTCTGTCTGAACAAGGACCACTTTGTTAAAGGACTTGTCATCACAGAAAGACAGTAGACGTAACACCGCTTCCCTATTTAGTCTGGGGGGGGGGGGAGGGTCTGAGAGAGAAAGGAACTGACAGGTCGAGTTGTGTCCTTTTCAGGTTTACTGTACTAAAGGAAGTGATGCTTAACACAAAGTCCACAAAGCCAGTCCTCATTACATTAGTCCACAAACCCACTTCATCTTTACATTACTCCACAAAGCCCTCCACTCATTAGCAACAAAGCCAATCCATTCTTGACATAGTCCACAAAGCCAGTCCATCTTGACATTAGTCCACAAAGCCAGTCCATCTTGACATTATCCACAACCAGTCCTCTTGACATATTCCACAAAGCCAATCCATCTTGACATTAGTCACAAAGCCAGTCCATCATTGACATTAGTCCACAAAGCCAGTCCATCTTGACATTAGTCCACAAAGCCATCCATCTTGACATTAGTCCACAAAGCCAGTCCATCTTGACATTAGTCCACAAATCCAGCATTTTGCATAGTCCACAAAGCCAATCCATCTTGACATTAGTCCACAAGCCAGTCCATCTTGACATTAGTCCACAAAGCCCTTCATCTTGACATTAGTCCACAAAGCCAGTCCATCTTGACAATTAGTCCACAAGCCCTCCATCTTGACATTAGTCCACAAAGCCAGTCCATCTTGACATTATCCACAAAGCCAGTCCATCTTGACATTAGTCCACAAAGCCAGTCCATCTATGATCTGAATTAGTCCACAAAGCCAGTCCATCTTGACATTAGTCCACAAAGCCAATCCATCTTGACATTGGTCCCAAAGCCCTCCATCTTGACATTAGTCCACAAAGCCAGTCCATCTTAACATTAGTCCACAAAGCCAGTCCATCTTGACATTAGTCCACAAAGCCAGTCCATCTGACATTAGTCCACAAAGCCCTCCATCTTGACATTAGTCCACAAAGCCAGTCCATCTTGACAATAGTCCACCAAAGCCAGTCCATCTTGACATTAGTCCACAAAGCCCTCCATCTTGACATTAGTCCACAAAGCCAGTCCATCTTGACATTTAGTCCACAAAGCCAGTCTGTCTTGACATTAGTCCACAAAGCCAGTCCATCTTAACATTAGTCACAACAAGCCCTCCGTCTTGACATTAGTCCACAAAGCCAGTCCATCTTGACATTAGTCCACAAAGCCAGTCCATCTTGACATTAGTCCACAAAGCCAGTCCATCTTGACATTAGTCCACAAAGCCAGTCCCATCTTGACATTAGTCCACAAAGCCAGTCCATCTTGACATTAGTCCACAAAGCCCTCCATCTGGACATAGTCCACAAAGCCCTCCATCTTGACATTAGTCCACAAGCCAGTCCATCTTGACATTAACAGAGAAATCAAAACAAAACAGCGTCTCTTTAAGCAAAACCCATTAGAATGTGCCAGTGTTTGCACTGAGTGAACCACTGAAATGTGCAACGCTGGTACTAGAGCCAACGTCAGAAGATCAAAGTGTTTACTAAAATGTCAAGGTCCTCTGCAGGCTTTTCCTTTTCTTTACACCACACACACACACACACACCACACACACACACACACACACCACACACACACACACACACACCACACACACACACACAACACACACAACACACACACACACACACACACACACACACAACACCACACACACACACACACACAACACACACACACACACACACACACCTCTCACAACCAGGCAGCTCCCTTTGGATCGGATGGTATGCAAAGGTTTTGTTGATCTAGCTGGAAAGCTAACAATTGCCAAAAGCTTTTAGGCGTTCAGGAATGAAGGGGTGAGTGGATAGATGTAAACAAGGCCAAGACGATACAGGGCAGACAGAGAGAAACATATCCTCCTCCTCTCTGAAATCACTTAGTGAGCGACGTTACTGTTTATCCAACAGGGCAGGTAGCCGATGTCTGATGAAAACATTACCATAGCCACACAATAGGAACAGGGACCCTGAATTTGAGTGTAGAGCAGACTACATTGTCTCTAGACTACACACCTAGGCTTGGGGGTGATCCAGGGTTGTCGGTTATACCAAGATATATACCGCCCCATAGATATTACAGCTCTTTCATAGTTATTAGCCTAAGCAGACAATATAATCCAATCACGTGTTTCACAGGACTATTCCAGAGGCCAAAGCAGAGGAACCAGGACTTTAGATCTAAAATAAATGTCCTTATCACATCACAATGGGGCATGGATAGCCTCAACTCCTTATCACATCACAATGGGGCATGGATAGCCTCAGCTCCTTATCACGTCCCAATGGGGCATGGATAGCCTCAACTCCTTATCACGTCCCAATGGGGCATGGATAGCCTCAACTCCTTATCACGTCCCAATGGGGCATGGATAGCCTCAACTCCTTATTACGTCCCAATAGGGCATGGAAAGCCTCAACTCCTTATCACGTCCCAATGGGGCATGGATAGCCTCAACTCCTTATCACGTCCCAATGGGGCATGGATAGCCTCAACTCCTTATCACGTCCCAATAGGGCATGGAAAGCCCCAACTCCTTGAGCCCTCTTGTGGAACTTCCTCTGAACACTGTGTGTACCTGTCAAGCCAAGGCTGTTGGTTATGCATTAACATAAAACTGAACTATACATTTACTAAAAGTAGACATTAATTCGATGAATGTTATAATTTGAAGTCTACGCCACATAATGTGGGTTGTATATCACCCATGGTGTTTCTTCTTCCTCTCCGATGGGTGATGTCCGATAATAATTGTTCTTTGCCTGAAGCAATATGCCCTACAGGCCTTGATGCAATGACCTCTAGTCACCTTTAACCCCATCCTGACCCTCTGACCCCAGCTTGCTGTATTGTTATTGTATATTACTCTCCCTAAATGCAACTTACTTAAAGCACGCATTAACCATGAACCTAATAGTAAAAACAACTAAAATATCCGATGTCTAATATTTACCTTACCTCTCTCTGAATTACATCCAGATCGCACGCCTGTTCAGTGTTTTAAAATGACTAACAACAGATATGTATTTCATAAAGAATTAACTAATAATAATGTTATTATTATTAGTTACTACATGAAGATGGTGACAAGTTCCCCTACGAACTGTCTCTCTTCTCTATGTCTGCTTCAGTGTGTGCTTTCTGGTTGTTCATCTTTGATAGTGTGAGAATTGTAATGCTTTTAATTTCTTGCTTGCCAATTTGTATTTTTTTGTCTATTTGTACATATATGTAAATATACATACGTGGATATCTATGTTAATTACTGAAATTGCTCAAAATGACCTCTTTAATAATCTGATAATTTCCTTAGCAGTACTACTGATAGTGGTATGGTGAAGAATTCCTAAATAGGACATTTCTTCCTTTTTTACTAATGATTTTGATTGGTTAATTTAACTATGGTTGCTCTGATTGGCCACCCCAAACACATGACCCAGTATACAATTTGACAATTTACAATTTCATTGAGAAAAAAACTAGAAGAAAACTCAAAAATAAAACTGTCCTCACCACTATTCGTTTCAACATGTTTCAAAAATGTTCTTACACTGCTACATATTTTCCTGTTATTCAATTAGCACATTTGGATTGCATTTGGACTATAATGAATTAATTGATTAATTCCACATGGCAAAGAAAGAAGTTGCAGCTTAGGGTTTGTAAAAAACTGTCAGTGTTGAAAGTGCTGTTCTCTTCTGTAGATGGGTATGTATATGCTCATGGGTTGTATGTCCCCATCCCTTCCTTACAGCCAAAAGCTCTAATGCCGCCCGGCCGCTTCGTACCACCTTTACATGGACATGGCAACTGACGTACACATTCACCCCCATCTATGTCATTTCCTACCTAGTATGTTCCTAGGTCCTCCCCCCTTCTTACACTCCCTCCCCCCCCCCACTCCAAACCCCCTTTTACGTAGATGTTAAGATATGTACAGTCATCCATTCGTTCAAAACTAATGAACAACGAAGTTAAAGTTAAGCAAAAAAAGTTTAAAAAATAAAATTAAAAAAAGGTTTAATAATCAGACTGTAAATATTTATGGAGAAGTTACATAAAATGAGCTTTTCTCTCACAGCCAAGACTTATCTATAGATGTACAGTTTTCTTTTTTTATGAAAAGAAATCACTATTTAAAAAATATATAATAATCCTGAACAGAATGGTGAAGATTATTTTTCATGTCATGATGTGTGGATGTGTGTTTTTCCTTCCCTGTACCATCCTGTCTAAAAGATAAATAACTAAAATGAATCAAAATTGTTAAAAAGAAACTAACCTAACTTGTCCAAAAACATTCTTACACAACTTTCTTTTGTACACTTTTTTCTTCCTGCCAAAATCATGCGGGCAATTTGTTGATGTAAGTTGACAAAACTGATGGTATACTTTTCTTCTTTTTGAATACAATTTTTTTCGTAGGCTCTTTATGATTTTTGAAGCAGAATTTATTTGACCTCTTTCTATGTAGTAATCCCTGTTTGGATAAATCTATCTGTGCATTTAGTTTGTGAATGTTGACAATGTTTGCGCTAATTCTGAGTTTGACAGTCTTAACTGTGTTTGCAATGCCTTACTTATTTTTTTCTTTATTTCCTTTTTTATTTTTATTAGAGATTTGCATCTTCTTTTAGTGCCCTGTTTGTGGTGAGCCTTTGCAGTGTACAATCTAGCCACCTTGGCAAGAGGTTTATGCAGATTCAACCGACATCTGAATGTTACTTTCGTATGTTTTTATAAACTGCCCTAATAGTAAAATAATATAATAAAGAACAAGAAAAATGAACAGAAAGATAGATAGACTAGTCAAGAACAAACATAGTAACTGATACTGATAAAAGTGAGAAGTACATTCAGCTGTTGTTGTTGAACTGTCAGGTGACTTTGTGCCATTGTGGCAACTGTATAAGAGCAGTCAAAAGGCAAGGGGTTAAGGCCTGTGGGGGAGCCTAGTGAACTCACCATAATTAAATTAGAAATTAGAAAATTTAGCTCAGTTTAATTTCATTAGACCCTATCAATAGCTACAGAAAATAATGACAAGTTGAGCGCGGTCTTTGCACCCTAGAAGCACACGACAAGGTTGACCTCTATCTCCATTATTGTTATTTCCATTGGACAATAATACAATACGCTGTGGATTGTATGCAAATCGTCACTATATTTTTTATAATGTATTGCTTTATATTAGGAAAGCAGAAAAGTCAGTCTCAATGTATTATACACCTATTGGGGTATAAGCTTGAAAGGTGATTAAAGTTAAGGTAGAAGTTATTTCTACTGTACATGTATCCAGACAGCCAGACATTAGCAACACTAGACCAGACAAAATTAATATAGTTACAACCCTCTGGTGTGTAGGTCCCAGAGCTACAAAGCCAGCATCAATTACTGTATCTCTGTCCGTGAAAACTTTCACAAAATAGTACACTTGTTATTGAACATGAAGCATAGGAGTTAGGTGTGGTAAAATGCCTGTTTGTTATTTTGGCTCACCCCTGAACATCCCTTACAGCCTTTTGATGCAATGTATACATTTTTATTGGCTATTGTTTATTTTCAGTTCATGGTATTGTTTGGTTGGTTCTAGTTTCATTGAATTTGCACTGGTATAGTATTTTCCGTTTTGACTTATTTTAGTTTTTTCTGTATTTTTATTTTTTTTTATTGTTCCGCTTTGCTTTTTATGCTTTATATCATTACTTTCCAGTGTTTGATTGAATAGCTAACGTCTTGCACTTCTTCTAACTCTTTTCTTTTTCTGTTTTGCAGGAGGGGAGTTAGTCATCCCCGTACTTGTAGAGGATCCCATAGACATCCCTCCTGT
>NW_019948415.1:0-2484 GCF_002910315.2 Salvelinus sp. IW2-2015
CGTCTCCCTCTCTCCCCTCTCCCCCTGTTTCTCCCTCCCTCATCTCTCCCATGTTTTTTCTCTCTCCTCTATCCCTTTCTCCTCCCTTCCCACCGTTATGTGCTCCTCCCTCCTCTCTCCCATTCTCCCCCTTGGTTTTCCTCTCATCTCTCATTATTTCTCTCACTTCCGCTCTCCCCGGTTTCTCCTCTCCCTCTGTTAAACTCCTCTGCTTTCCTCCCCCCCTTCTTCTCCTCATCATTCTCTCCCTCATCATCCCTGTTTCTCCTTTCTCTCCGTTCTCCTGCCCTTCTTTTCTCCTCTTCCATCTTCCGTTCTCTCCTTCCTACTCTTTCCCCCTTTGTTGTATTCTTTTGTTTCCTCTCTCCCCTCCCGCCGGTTTTCGCGTGCTCTCCCCTCCCCGTTTGCCTTTCTCCTCTCTCCTCTCCCGTTCTCTCCTCCCCGTTTCCCTTCCTCTCCCCTCTCCCTCCTGTTTCTCCTCTCTCTTGTCGCCCTGTATTTCGTCTTTCTCTTTCTCCCGTCCCCCGTCTCCTTTTCCTCTTCCCCTTTTGTATACTTCTCTCTTGTATTGTTTGCTCCTCTTCCCTCTCCCCGGTTCTACTCGGTTCTCCTCTCTTCTCCCCTTGTATGCCTCTCCTCCAGTTTATCTATCTCTTCTCTCCGCCCCTTGAGATTTCCATCTCTCATCTCCCCCTGTTTATCTTCACCCTTATCTACCCCCCACAGTTTGTTACTTCCCTGCACCCTTCTGTGTGCTGACATAATGTTTCCCTCGTTCTGTTCCCTCTACTCTGCCCTCTCTCTGTCCCATGTCGTCTCCTCTCCTTCCAGAACGTCTTTTCCCAGTCCTCATCATTAATGCTCCTCCGCCTATATCTTCTTCTTGTCATTTTAATTTCCCCTCTTCCCTTTGTCCTTATCGTTTTCCCTCTTTCATCTGTCATGTACTGTTGTTCTCCCTCTCCTTCCTCCTAACCTCTTCCTCTCCTCCCCTCCTCTCCTCTCCTCTTCCTCTCCTCTCCCTCCTCCTCTTCCTCTCCCTCCTGCTCCTGCTCCTCTCCTGTCCGTCTGCCTCTCGCTCTCCTCTCCTCTCTCTCTCCTCTCCTCTCCTCTCCTCTTCCTCTCCTTCCTCTCCTCTCCTCCTCCTCTCCTCTCTTTCCGCTCCTCTCCTCCTCCTCCTCCTCTTTCCTTCTCCTCTCCTCCTTCCTCTCCTCTCCTCTCCTCTCCATCTCCTCTCCGTCTCCTGTCCTTCTTCCTCCCCTACCCCTTCCCCTCCTGTTTTCCCTGGTGTCCACTATGGAGGGTGTCTGGTTTTGAGTTATGTAAATACCATATCATGACTCATAATCCTGTGATCACAGTTATTAAACAGACCTGTCCGATGGGCAGACATAACTCTCACAGGAGCATTTTTATTCTATACATAGTATGTTCGTCCTTGTGTAAGGAGAAAACACTGAGCAGAATATGAGCTCATACAATGAGCTCCAAAAGTATTAGGCCAGTGACATCTTGGATGTTGTTTTTGACTCTGTACTCCAGCACTTTGGATTTGAAATGATACGATTATGATGTTAAAGTGCAGACTATTGGCTTTAATTTGAGGGGATTTTCACCCATATCAGGTGAATCGTTTACAAATTACAGCACTTTGTACATGGTCCCACCCATTTTAGGGGACCGAAAGTATTGGGAAAAATGCACTTATATTTAACTAGGTAAGTCAGGAACAAATTCTTATTTACAATGACGGCCTACCCTGGAAAACACTGGGCCAATTGCGCCCCGCGGGACTTCCAATCACAGCCGGATGTATTTCAGCATGGATTCGAACCAGGGACTGTAGTGACACCTCTTGCACTGAGATGCAGTGTCTTAGACCGCTGCGCCACTCGGGAGCCCGAAAGAAACATTAATGTGTTGAAAATCCCCGCTTGTTTGCATAGTCAGCTTACACAAATCTCTGACACACACACTTATCCCACCAGACATGTCACCAGGGGTCTTTTCACAGTCCCCAAATCAAGAACAAATTCAAGAAAGTGTACAGTATTATATAGAGCCATTATTGCATGGAACTCCGTTCCATCTCATGTTGCTCAAATAAACAGCAAACCTGGTTTCAAAAAACAGATAAAGCAACACCTCGTGGCACAACGCCTCTCCCCCATTTGACCTAGATAGTTTGTGTGTATGTATTGAGATGTAGGCTGCCTTTTGTAAAACAATATATAATGTATGTCAGGGCTAACCCAACCCTCTTCCTGGAGATCTACTGTCCTGTAGGTTTTCAGTCCAACCCTCTTCCTGGAGATCTACCGTCCTGTGGGATTTCAGTCCAACCCCCTTCCTGGAGATCTACTGTCCTGTAGGTTTTCAGTCCAACCCTCTTCCTGGAGATCTACTATCCTGTAGGTTCTCAGTCCAACCCTAATTTAACACACCTGATTCTACTATATAGCTGCTCAACAAGACCTTAACTAG
>NW_019948415.1:8585-15824 GCF_002910315.2 Salvelinus sp. IW2-2015
TCCCAAATGGAACCCTATTCCCTATATAGTGCACTACTTTAGACCAGAGCCCTATGGAACCCTATTCCCTATATAGTGCACTACTTTAGACCAGAGCCCTATGGCACCCTATTCCCTATATAGTACACTACTTTAGACCAGAGCCCTATGGAACCCTATTCCCTATATAGTGCACTACTTTTCACACTACAGGGATGTGAGTATTTGATCACTCGGGACCAACCACTAACTAGAGGATATTATAAAGTCAGTTGACTCTCTGCATATCATCCCATGTTTGATATCCCTGGCTTAAGGATATAAGAGGCAGTCAAGCATCTTGTACTGTAAAGGTCTCATATAAAGAGCAGTCAAGCATCTTGTACTGTGAAGATGCTCATATAAAGAGCAGATCAAGCATCTTGTACATGTGAAGATCTCATATAAAAGCGCAAGTCAAGCATCTTGATACACTGTAAAGACTCTCAATAAAAGAGCAGTCAACGATCTTAGTAACTGTGAAGACTCTTCATATAAGAGCAGTCAAGCCATGCTTGTAACTGTAAAGATCTCTATATTAAGAGACAGTCAAGGCATCTTGTACTGTAAGATCTCATATCAAAGAGCAGTCAAGCATCTTGTACTGTGAAGATCTCATATAAGAGCAGTCAAGCATGCTTGTACTGTGAAGATCTCATATAAAGAAAGCAGTCAAGCATCTTGTACTGTGAGATTCTCATATAAAGAGCAGAGTCAGCATCTTGTACTGTAAAGATCTCATATTAAGAGCCAGTCAAGCAGCTGTACTGTAACAAGATCTCATATACAGGCAAGCAAGCATCGTGTACTGTACAAGATCCTCATATAAGACCGCAGTCAAGCATCTTGTACCGTAAAGGTCTCATATTAAGAGCAGTCAAGCATCTTGTACTGTAAAGTCTCATATTACAGAAGCAGCTCCAGCATCTTGGTACTGTAAAGATCTCATATTAAGAGCAGTCAGCAACCTCATTGTACTGTAAAGGTCATCAATATTAACAGAGCAGTCAAGCATCTTGTACTGATAAAGATCTCCAATATTAAGAGCAGTCAAGCATCTTGTACTGTAAACGATCTCATATTAAACGAGCAGTCCAAGCATCTGTACTGTAAGGTCTCCATAATAAAGAGCAGTCAAGCATCTTGTACTGTGAAGATCTCATATAAAGAGCAGTTTGAGTTGAGTTTATTTTTACAGGGACAGTGCACATTAATCAACGTTTCAGTAAAGTGCCAGTTTTAACCAGCCGGCTAATTTTCAACCGCAGTCCCTGGGCATGTTATTAAAAACAATGACAATACAGACAATCATTGAGCAGTGAGGGCACGCAGAGCAACATAGGACAAGCAAGACATAGCATACAGACATAGCAACATAGAACCAAAAGCAACAAGACAAAATCCATAAAAGCAACAAAGTGTTTCCACACCTCACAAACTACAGACAACAGACAACATGGAAAGCGGCAATACGCAGCTAGGGATTATGTTCACAAATCTGACTGGCCTTTAGCCATGTCTTCATGCATTTTGTGAAAGTGTGATATGTGGTGCAGTTATGTGTGTCTGATGGCATTGTATTCCAGACATGGGAAGCTCTCACACTGAAAGCAGATTGACTAAAGGTACTTTTCCTTAAGGGAACTATACAGTCACCTCTCATGGCAGACTTTGTGGATCTGCTGCCATAAGGTTTGGGTTTTCTGTTCAACAAAAATACTGAGTGGAAGGGGAGCCTGGCCATTTAGGATCTTGAATACACAAGATTTTCCCAACTCAGGAACTGATGCTTTCTGAGGATGTAACAGTGATGATGGCTATTGAGCTTCCAATCAAGCACTTTGAGAGCCTGTTTGTAGAAAGACTGAATAGGTTTTAATGTTGTACAGCAAGCTTGGGCCCAAATAGTCAAGCAATATGTTAAGTGGGGGAGTATCATAGGTTTGAAGTACAGTTTTGAAACCTCTGTAGTCAAACAATTTAGTATAAATCGGATACTTGTTAGGTTGAATTTGGTTATCTGAATTACCTTTTTCACCTGCTTTTACAAGAAGGGTGAACAAAGTACGATGCCAAGGGTACTTAATCAGGACACCACCTGAGACTTCTCCCCTGACCAATGCACACGGACATCTGGCTCTAGTAGCATCAGATCACAGCTTGGAGCTTTCTCCCCTGCACCATAGGACATTGGGCTCAGTTAGCAATCAAATACCACCTGGTAGCTTCTCCCCTGACACACAGGACATTTGGCTGCAGTAGCCTCAGTACACCTGGAGCTTCCTTCCCCTGACACAGACATTGGTGTCTCAAAGTAGTCATTCAGGATACCACCGGGAGCTTCTCCTCATGATACACACGGCATCTGGCTCAGTAGCATCAGATAACCACCTGGAGCTTCTCCCCTGACACACAGACAGTCTGGCTCAGTAAGCATCAGATACCATCCGGGAGTTTCTCCTCTGATACACAGACATCTGGCTCAGTAGCATCAGATACACCTGGAGCTTCCTCCCTGACACACAGACCTATCTGGCTCAGTAGCATCAGTACCACCCTGGAGCTTTCTCCTGCACACAGCATTCTGGCTAGTAGCATCAGATACCATCGGAGCTTCTCCTCTGATCACACGACAGTCTGGTCTAGTAGCACTCAGTATACCACCTGGAGTTCTCCCCTGACACACAGACACTCTGGCTCAGTAGCATCAAGATACCACGGGAGCTTGCTCCTCTGATACACAGACATCTGGCTCAGTGCATCAGATACCACCTGGACTTTCTCCTCTGATACACAACATTCTGGCTCAGTCAGCATCAGATTACCAACCTGGAAGCTTCTTACCCTGACCATAGACATCTGGCGTCAGTAAGCATTGTTGCCCTCTTTGTGGAAGAACTTCGCAGAACAGTTTATATTGACATTGAGATGCAAAACACGAGTCACTGAGCACTTTGTAACCTGGCATTACCAGTATTGAGTCCACTTTGTAACCTGGACCATTACAGTAGTGGAGTCATTTTGTGAACCTGGACCATTCAGTAGTGAGTCACGAGCCACTTTGTAAGCCTGACCGATTACAGTAAGTGATGTCACTGCAGTCACTTTGTAACCTGGATCCATTTACAGAGTGGAGTCACTTGTAACCTGGACCATTACAGTAGGTGAGTGCACTGAGCCACTCTTGTAACCTGGGCCATTACGTGTGAGTCACTGAGCCACTGTTGTACACTGACCATTGACAGTAGTGACACTTGAGCCACTTTTGTAACCTGGACATAAGTAGTGACATGCATTGATGACTAATAGTGAGTCCACACCACTTTGTACCTGACCATTACATAGGTGAGTCTATGGCCACGTTTGTACACCTGGACCATTGTAGTGACGAGTATGAGCATCTTGTACGCGCTTACGTCACTGCTTGGTAACCTGGACCTATTACGGTTAGTGAGTCTTTTGTAACCTGGACCATTACAGTAGTGAGTTCTTGTGCATGCTTGTTGTTGTGCTGCTTATGTGGTCAGCAATTCCCTGATATCATATGCATACATTTGAACCTTCAGAGACCAGTACAGACAGAAGCAGTGTCATTTACATGTAGGCAGGCTGAACCTTTCAGACCAGTACATACAGAAGGCAAGTCGATTAATGTACAGGCTGAACTACAGACCACAGTACAGACAGAAGGCAGATAATTAAATGTAACAGGTAACTACAGACCCAGTACAGGACAGAGGCAGATCAGTTATATGTACAGGCTGACTTCGACCCAGTACAGACAGGAAGCAGTCATTAATGTACAGGCAACTACAGACCCAGTACAGACAGAAGGCAGATCATTAATGTACAGGCTGGAACTTCAGACCCAGTACAGCCGAAGGCAAGTCATTAATGTACAGGATGAACTACAGACTCAGTAACAGACCAGAGGCAGATCATTAATGTTACAGGCCTGAACTACAGAGACCCAGTCCGACAGAAGCAGATCATTATGGTACAGGCGAACTCACCCAGTACTAGACAGAAGGCAGATCATTAAAATGTTACAGGCTGAACTACAGACCCAGTACAGACAGAAGGCAGAATCATTAATGTACAGGCTGAACTACAGACCCAGTACAGACAGAAGGCAGATCATTAATGTACAGGCTGAACAGGAGGGGCCCCAGTATTGACCCTTGGGGCACGCCCACATCATAGCTAAGAGTGGGCGACAGCTCTTGGCTCACTCTGACACACTGAGTTCTGCCTTCAAGGTATGATTTCATCCATCTCAAGGCATCGGGGGAAAAGTTGAACTTGGACAATTTTGTGATGAGAATCTCATGGTTAACAGTATCAAAAGCCTTCCTTAGGTCCAGAAACACATTCCCAACAACACCCCATTTTGTCCATCTTGGACTTCCAGAAGAAAGCAGTTGGCCGTTTCTGTGAAATGTTTCTCTCTGAAGCCAAACTGCATGGAGTGTAATGTGAAGGGGTTGTTGTTGAGGTGGGCAATCAGTTGTTCTGCTACACACACAGTCAAGTATCCTATACTGTAAAAAGTATTATAGAAAGAGGATCAGCAGCAATGAAACGCCCATCTCTCTCAGGGGCATTCTTTAGTAGAAGAGCCTTCTGAAATATGAAAGCAGGACAGGAGCTGACTGCGATAAAACACCGAGTCATTCCGCAAGAGGGAATTGTGCAAGTGCGAACATCAGATTGTGCATTGCTGCTGTCTTTGGCAAAGGTTAGGAATCCCCCCTTGAACAATAGGTTATCCGATGGTAAATTCTTTAATTTCATTTTTTCAGTGTGCAAATGGAAAAATGGAAACTAATGCTGTTCTGTGAACGAGTCATTTATTTGGAAAAACATCACAGGATGAAATGAATAAATGAATCATTGAAACTGTGAACATTTTATTTTATTTGTGAAGGTGTCATGTCAGAGAAGAGCCCGGAAGGTGGAGGGAGGCATTTTCTTTGTAAGTATGAAACACGGCAATGTGGGCCAGGGTCAAAGGTTATGTCCATGATGAAAAGTCGGTCACCTCTAACCTTTGACCTTTTATTAACCTCGTTTTGAAATGTACGCATGACCCTCTGGATGCTTCTACTAACCTACGTTTTACAGCATTTTATGAGCAATGAATTCTATCGGAAAAACCATTATGAAGTTAGTGGTCAAACATGGAAGAAGGATTGTCTTTGTAAAAAAGCAATGGGTAGTTACGAATGCTTCAGCAAGTCTGATAAGTCACTATATCTATATATATATCACCTGTGTATATGCATTAAGAGGTTTTGTGTGAAGCTAAAATGCATGTGTTTCATGTATAATACACAGGTGATTGATAAAAGTTTTCCCAATGTGATTTTTATCTGTGGTCATACCAATTCTATTGGTTTTCTCTACGTTATAATCCTGTTAAATATTAGCCACGGTCAGTAGGGGACTGTCAGTAAAAACCACACGGGTATTTAACCACTAATTGACCGTTATTTTCCCCTCAGTTGATAACCTACTTTTTGGTATCATTCCAATGTATTGTTCATTTGAATTTGCTTCCTCTGTAAATGCTGTCACTTCCACGTGGTTGTTGCTGGGGACCACTAGTAGAAGTGGATCATGTTTCATGGAATACAAATTGGACTTGAATGCTTCAACTTCTAACTAAAGAACTATGGAGCACAGATCAAACCGTTTTTACAGTTTGACCCTGACAGATAGCACAAAACGTGTTGTTATCACACAGTTCCATGTTCAATGTGGGCAGTAGGATATACAGTATATTTATACTATAMTACACTATAGGGTATACAGTAATTTTATACTATAATACACTATAGGGTATACAGTATATTTATACTAAATTACACTATAGAGTATACATTATATTTATACTATAATACACTATAGGGTATACAGTATATTTATACTATAATACACTATAGGGTATACAGTATATTTATACTATAATACACTATAGGGTATACAGTATATGTATACTATAATACACTAATGGTTTTACAGTATATTTATACTATAGGGTATACATTATACTTATACTATAATACACTATAGGGTATACAGTATATGTATACTATAATACACTATAGGGAATACATTATATGTATACTATAATACACTATAGGGTATACAGTATATGTATACTATAATACACTATAGGGAATACATTATATGTATACTATAATACACTATAGGGAATACATTATATGTATATTATAATACACTATAGGGTATACAGTATATTTATACTATAATACACATTTACATTTTACATTTAAGTCATTTAGCAGACGCTCTTATCCAGAGCGACTTACAAGTCAGTTAAGAACAAATTCTTATTTCCAATGACAGCCTAGGATCACTGCCTTGTTCAGGGGCTTAACGACAGATTTTTACCTTGTCAGCTCGGGGATTTGATCTTGCAACTTTTCAGTTACTAGTCCAACGCTCTAACCACTTGGCTACCCTGCCGTGTTCCTGGTGTAACTCAGGCAGTTGTTGTTGCCATCCTGTACCTGTCCCGCAGGTGTGATGTTCGGATGTACCAATCCTGTGCAGGTGTTGTTACACGTGGTCTGCCACTGCGAGGACGATCAGCTGTCCGTCCTGTCTCCCTGTAGCGCTGTCTTAGGCGTCTCACAGTACGAACATTGCAATTTATTGCCCAGGCCACATCTGCAGTCCTCATGCATCCTTGCAGCATGCCTAAGGCACGTTCACGTTCAGAGAGGCAGGGACCGGGACATTTGCCTTTCTTTTGGTGTTTTTCAGAGTCAGTAGAAAGGCCTCTTTAGTGTTATAGTTTTGCATAACAGTGGAATTCATTGGCGGGACGTCTGTCAAGCTGTTAGTGTCTTAACGACCGTTCCACAGGTGCATGTTCATTAATTGTTCATGCTGGGTCATTTGAACAAGCATGGGAAACAGTGATTTACAACCCTTTACAATGTAGTATTGTGAAAGTTATTGTGATTTTTACAAATTACTTTGAAAGACAGGGTCTGGAAAAAGGGATCATTCTTTTTTTTGCTGCAAGTTCGTGTGCGCTTGCAATTCCTACAAGCCCGAATAGTCTGGGTTGATCTGTGTGTTTTACAATCTTAGTTTCATTCTCGTAAGTGTGATGGTGGAGGACAAGGCCAATTGCCATGCCTAAAATTGTATGCAACACATTTCATCTGCAGATTAGTTTATAGATAC
>NW_019948416.1:0-15801 GCF_002910315.2 Salvelinus sp. IW2-2015
CGCAGGAGAGATCAGGTGGTGGTTAGCTGGTAGGGGAAGAGGAGGGGGTAAGGTTACTATACCAGGTGTTTGGTAGTGGGTAAGGGGTGTATTGAGGTGGTAGTTAGAAAGGAGTACAGTACTAGTACAGTGTGGGGTAGCTGGTAGGGTAGAGGAGGGGTAAGGCTTAACATTTAGCAGGTGTGGAGCTGGTCGGTAGGCGGAAGGATACTGCAGTTAGTGGGTGGTAAGGGGTACCTTACCGGGTGAGTGGGAAGGGTAACTCTAGCAGTGTGGTAGCTGGTCAGGGGAAGAGGAGAGGTGAGGTAATAGTCAGGGGTAGGGGGGAGGGATGCCATGGTTTAGGGAAGGAGACTAGCGGTGTGGTAGCTGGTAGGGGTAGAGGGGGTAAGTCTACTAGCCAGGTGGGGTGTAGCGTGGGGATGGTATGGGGTGTACGGAGGGGAGGGGTGTAAGGTACCCTACTAAGCAGGTGTGGTAGCTGTAGGGGTAGAGGAGGGAGTAAGGTACTACTTAAGCCAGGTGTGGGTAGCATGGTAGGGTAGAGGGGGGTTAGGTACATATAGCCAGGTGTGGGTAGCTGGTAGGGGTAGAGAGGGGAGGCTATAGGATGTAAGGCATATAGTTTGGTATACTACTAGCCAGGTGTGGTAGCTGGTAGGGAGTAGAGGAGGGATAAGGTAAGGTGTCTTTGAGCTGTACTACAGCCAGGTGTGGTGCTGGTAGGGGTAGAGGAGGGATAAGGTAGCTACTAGCCAGGTGTGGGATGTAGGGCGTAGAAGGAGGGGATTAAGGTACGTACTAGCCAGGTTGTGGTTAGCTGGTAGGGGTTAGGAGGGGAAGGTACTACTAGCCGGTGTTGGTCTGGTGGGTGAGGAGGGATAGGGTACTTACTACCAGGTGTGTAGTGTAGGTGGAGGAATCCGCCAGGTTGGTTCTGGAGGGGTAAGAGGAGGGGGGTAAGGTACCTACTAGCCAAGTAGTTGGTAGCTTGGTGTGTAGGGGTAAAGGAGGAGAGGTAAGGTACTACTAGCCGGTGTGGTGATGGTAGGGGTAGAGGGGGTTAAGGTACCTACTAGCCAGGTGTGTCAGCTGGTAGGAGGATAGAGGAGGGTTAAGGTACTACTAGCCAGGTGTGGTAGCTGGTAGGGGTAGAGGAGGGTAAGGTACTATTTTTTAACTAGCAGGTGTGGTAGCTTGGTAGGGGTAGAGGGGGGGTAAGGTCCTACTAGCGAGGTTGTGGTAGCTGGTCAGGGGAAGAGGAGGGGGTATAGGTCTACAGAGGTGTGGTAGCTGGTAGGGGTTAGAGGGGTAAAGGTACTACCTAAGCCAGGTGGGGTAGCCTGGTAGGGTATTGAGAGGGGTAAGGTCTACTACAGCCGGTGTGGTAGCCTGGTAGGGAGTAGAGGAGGGATAAGGTTACTACTAGCCAGGTGTGTGATAGCTGGTAGGGTAGAGGAGGGGTAGGGTACCTACTAGCCAGTGGTGTGAGTGGGTAGGGTAGAGGAGGGGTAGGTACCTATAGCCAGGTGTGATAGTTGGTTGGGGATAGAGGAGGGATAAGGTCTTCTACTAGCCAGGTGTGGTAGCTGGTCGGGGTAGGAGGGATAAGGTACTACTACGCCAGGGGTGGTAGCATGGTAGGGGTAGAGAGGAGATAAGGTACTTCTACTATTGCCAGGTGTGTAGCTGGTAAGGGGTAGAGGAGGGGTAAGGTACCTACTAGCAGGTGTGGTAGCTGGTAGGGGTAGAGAGATAAGGTACCTACTAGCCAGGTGTGGTAGATGGTAGGGGTCAGGAGGGAGGGTAAGGTACCTACTAAGCCACGGTGTGGTAAGCTGGTAGGGGTAAAAGAGGAGGGGTAAGGTACTACTAGCAGGTGTTGGTAGCTGTAGGGGTAGAGGGGGTAAGGATAGCTTTAGTGTGTTGGTAGCTGGTATGGGTAATGAGGAGGGGTAGGTTACCTACTAGCGCAGGTGTTGGTCGCTGGTAGGGGTAGAGGAGGCGGGTAAGGTACTACTAACAGGTGTGGTCAGCTGGTAGGGATAGAGGGGGTAAGGTTACTACAGCGAGGTGGTGGTAGCTGGTAGGGTGAGAGGAGGGTAAGGTACCTACTAGCCACGGTGTTGGTAGCTGGTAGGGGTAAGGAGGGGTAAGGTACCTACTAGCCAGGTGTGGTAGCTGGTAGGGTAGAGGGGGGTCAAGGTACCTACTAGAGGTGTGGTAGCTGGTAGGGTAAGGAGGGGTAGGTCTCACTAGCAGATATAGGTACAGCTGGTAGGTAGATGTGAGGAGGTAAGATTCAAGGTGTCGTAGGTGTGGGGAAGAGGAGGGGGTAAGGTAGTCACGGGACGGGTATGGTAGCTTGTGTAGGGGTAGTGGTGGTAGTAGGGTCCGTACGGAAGGTATGTGTAGCTGGTATGGGGTAGAGGAGGGGGTAGGTACGTACAGGAGGTGTGGGTAGTGGTGGGGTAGAGGAGGGGTACGGGTCGTAAGAAGTCATATAGCTGAGGGGTAGGAGTAAGGTACGGTAGGTAGCGGTGGGTAGAGGAGGGGGTAAGGTACGTACAGTCCAGGTATGGTAGCTGGTAGGGGTAGAGGAGGGGAGTAAGGTACGTAAGGCAGGTATGGTAGCTGGTAGGGGTAGAGAGGGGTAAGGTACGTACAGGCCAGGTATGGTAGCTGGTAGGGGTAGGGAGGGTAAGGTACGTACTGCCAGGTATGGTAGCTGGTAGGGGTAGAGGAGGGGTAAGGTACGTACAGGACAGGTATGGTAGCTGGTTAGGGGTAGAGGAGGGGTAAGGTACGTACAGAAGGTATGGTAGCTGGTAGGGGTAGAGGAAGGGGTAAGGTACCTACTAGCCAGGTATGGTAGCTCGGTAGGGGGAAAAAGAAAGGGGGGTATAAGGGTACGTACGGGCCAGTGTGTCGTGGTTTTGGTAGGGGTAGAGGAAGGGGTAAAGGTACGTACTAGCAGGTATGGTAGCTGGTAGGGGGAGAGGAGGGGTAAGGTACCTACTAGCCAGTATGGTAGCTGTAGGGGTAGAGGAGGGGGTAAGGTACTACTAGCAGGTTGGTAGCTGGTTAGGGGGAGAGGAGGGGTAAGTCGTACGGGCATGTGTCGTGGTTGGTAGGGGATATCTGGCTGGTGTCAGGTTTGGGGTACTCTGGTTTGCGGTCGGCGTCGTCCTTTTGCGTGGGAGCTGATGGAGTACCACGTTCTGTCTGGAGCCACGCGCCAGTGTTGGCACGGGACACGTCCTGCCACACACAGGTTTTAAAATCATAGAATTCTAAACAGATATCTTTACCCTCACATGATTGAAGAGTTGAAACAAGAGAGAACACACCAATGGTCCACTTGTTTCATAGCCATAGAATCTTGTTTCTATTGAAGAGTCGTGAAGAACCTAGCAGTCGAATCATCTTCCTGTGTAAATGTAGCTGTAGAATGACCAGTTGTACAGACCTTGTATCCGAGAGCTTTGAGCTCGCTAGCAGAGCAGGGGTACAAGGTCCATGAACTTGTATCTGTCCACAGCGCGGGCTGTTTTTTGCCTTCGTACTCGTCCCTTGAAGGCTGTGAAACGCCTGCGCTCCACCTTCGGATACTGGCCAGGTCCCGATGTTACTCTCAAAGGCCAAGAAACGTGCCAGATCTCACTGGGGAGAGGTGTTGACAAACACACAGGCCGTTAATTAAACAATAACAGACAGATCTAATGTGGATGTTCTATAATAAACAATAACAGACAGATCTAATGTGGATGTTCTATAATAACACAATAAACAGAGATCTATGTGGATGTTCTATAATAACCCAATAACGACAGATCTAAGTGGTGTTCTATAATAGAACAAATAACAGACAGATCTAATGTGGGATGTTCTATAAATAAACAATAACAGACAGATCTAATGTGGATGTTTATAATAACAATAAGACAGATCTAATGTGGATGTTCTATAATAACAATAACAGACAAGATTCTAATGTGGATGTTCTATAAATCAAATCAATAAGAGACAGATCTAATGTGGGTGTTCTATAATAAAACAATAAGACAGATCTAATGTGGATGTTCTATAATAAAACATAAAGACAGATTAATGTGGTGTTTTCTTAATAACACAATAACAAACAGATCTAATGTGGGTGTTGTAGGAACATAATTCCTCATACCCAGACTTCTCTTTGGCGACAGGCTTCCGAGTGAGAACACGCTCAAACAGAACTCTGGTGTTTGTTGTTCTCTGGAGGGCGGTCAGAGAAAGAGGTGAGGCCTCCAAACTCATGAATCTACATTATGTTGCAGATAATGCCTCAGCATCTGTCTCCTACTTACAGCATAACACCTATCTACACTGACCAAAAAATACACTCTCAAAAAAAATAAGGGAACACTTAACAACACAATGTAACTCCAAGTCAATCAACTTCTGTGAAATCAAACTGTCCACTTAGGAAGCAACACTGATTAAATATTCATGTCTTTGTTTGTGCAAATGGAATAGACGAAAGGTGGAAATTATAGGCAATTAGCAAGACACCCCAATAAAGGACTGATTCTGAGTGGTGTGTGACCACAGACCAATTTCTCAGTTCCTATGCTTCCTGGCTGATGTTTTGGTCACTTTTGAATGCTGGCGGTGCTCTCACTCTAGTGGTAGCATGAGACGGAGTCTACAACCCACACAAGTGGCTCAGGTAGTGCAGCTCATCCAGGATGGCACATCAATGCGAGCTGTGGCAAGAAGGTTTGCTGTGTCTGTCAGCGTAGTGTCCAGAGCATGGAGGCGCTACCAGGAGCAGGCCAGTACATCAGGAGACGTGGAGGAGGCCGTAGGAGGGCAAACAACCCAGCAGCAGGACGCTACCTCCGAGCCTTTATGCAAGGTGGAGCACTGCCTGAGCCCTGCAAAATGACCTCCAGCAGCAATGTGCATGTGTCTGCTCAAGACGGTCAGAACAGACTCACATGAGGGTTGGTATGAGGGCCCGACGTCACAGGTGGGGGTTTGTGCTTACAGCGCCAACACGTGCAGGACGTTTGGGCAATTTGCCAAAGAACACCAAGATTGGCAAATTCGCCACTGGCGCCTGTGCTTTCACAGATGAAAGCAGGTTCACACTGAGCACATGAGCACATGTGACAGACGTGACAGAGTCTGGAGACGCCGCGGAGAACGTTCTGCTGCCTGAACATCTCTCAGCATGACCGGTTTGGCGGTGGGTCAGTCATGGTGTGGGGTGGCATTTCCTTTTGTGGGGCCGCACAGCCCTCCATGTGCCTGCAGAGGTAGCCTGACTGCCATTAGGTACCGAGATGAGATCCTCAGAGCCTTGTGAGACCATAAATGCTGACACATGCACATTTGTGGCTGCTTGGAGGCATTTTGCAGGGCTCAGGCACGTGCTCCCTTGCAACAAAGGCGGTGGTAGCGGTCCTGCTGCTGGGTTGTTCCTCCTACGCTCCTCCAACGTCTCCTGATGTACTGGCCTGTCTCTGGTAGCGCCTCAATGCTTGGACACTCGCCTGACAGACACAGCCAAACCTCTGCCAACAGCTCGCATTTGACTGTGCCATCCTGGATGACGCACTACCTGAGCCACTTGTGTGGTTGTAGATCCGTCTGCATGCTACACTAGAAGTGAGAGCAACCGCCAGCATCTCAAAAGTGACAGCAAAACAATCAGCCAGGGAACATCATGGAATGAGAAGTGGTCTGGGTGCAGCCACCTGCAGACATCAGTCTTTATTGGGGTGTCTTGCTAATTGCATATAATTTCACCTTTTGTCTATCCATCTTGTCACCACAGCAATGTGAAATTTCTGTCAATCAGTGTTTGCTTCCTAAGTGGGACAGTTTGATTTCACAGAAGTATGATTGACTTGGAGTTACATTGTGTTGTTTAAGTGTTCCCTTTATTTTTTTGAGCAGTGTATAAAATGAACATGTAAAGTGTTGGTCCCATGTTTCATCCCAGAAATGTTCCATACACACAAAAATATTATTTAKCTCAAATTTTGTGCAAATTTGTTTACATCTGTTAGTGAGCATTTCTCCTTTGCCAAGAAAATCCATCCACCTKACAGGGGTGGCATATCAAAAAGCTGATTAATAAAGGACCAGACCCTTTTTTCTATTTTTGCCTAAAATGATATACCCAAATCTAACTGCCTGTAGCTCAGGACCTGAATCAAGGATATGAATATTCCTGATACCATTTGAAAGGAAACACTGAAGTTTGTGGAAATGGGAAATTAATGTAGGAGAATAACACACATTAGATCTGGTAAAAGATAATACAACAAAAAAAAACATGCTGTTAGAAGGCCAAAATATGAGAAAGTGAATAAGAGAAAGGACAAAATATGACTTAGAAATCTAAGCGCAATATAGAATTTGGCACCTAGAGGCAGCAGTGTATGTGCAACGTTTAAGACTGATCCAATGAACCATTGCATTTCTGTTCAAAATGTTGCATCAAGACTGCCCAAATGTGCCTAATTGGTTTATTAATACATTTTCAAGTTCATAACTGTGCACTCTCCTCAAACAATAGCATGGTATTCTTTCACTGTAATAGCTACTGAAAATTGG
This sequence comes from Salvelinus sp. IW2-2015, assembly GCF_002910315.2. Lineage (NCBI taxonomy): Eukaryota > Metazoa > Chordata > Actinopteri > Salmoniformes > Salmonidae > Salvelinus > Salvelinus sp. IW2-2015. The sequence continues at coordinate 6,607 of NW_019948416.1, forward strand.
ACAGCGCAGTTAGATTAAAAATAATTTAAGCTTTCTGCCAATATCAGATATGTCTATGTTCTGGGAAATGTTCTTGTTACTTACAACCTCATGCTAATCACATTAGCCTACGTTAGCTCAACCGTCCCGCGGGGGGGACACCGACCCTGTAGGAGGTTTTAAATAGCATGATCATTACACAGGTGCACCTTGTGCTGGGGACAATAACAGGCCACTGTAAAATCTACAGTTTTGTCACACAACACAATGCCACAGGTGTCTGAAGTCGAGGGGGCATTAAATTAGCATGCTGACTGCAGGAATGTCCATCAGAGCTGTTGCCAGAGAATTTAATGTTAAGTCACCCCCAATATCTTTTTAGAGAATTTGGCAGTATGTCCAACAGGCCTCACAACCACAGACCACGTGTATGGCATCATGTGGGCGAGCGGTTTGCTGATGTCAACGTTGTGAACAGAGTGCCCCATGGTGGTGGTGGGGTTATGGTATGGGCAGTCATAAGCTACGGACAACGAACACAACTGCATTTTATCAAAGGCAATATGAACGCACAGATATATCGTGATGAAATCCTGGGGCCCATTGTCGTGCCATTCATCCGCCGCCATCACCTCATATTTCAGCATGATAATGCACGGCCCCATGACGCAAGGATCTGTACACAATTCCTGGAAGCTGWAAATGTCTCAGTTCTTCCATKGCCTGCATAATCAMTAGACAAGTCACCCATTGAGCATGTTTGGGATGTTCTGGATCGACGTGTACGACAGCGTGTTCCTGTTCCCATCAATATCCAGCAACTTAGCTCAGCCATTGAAGAGGAGTGGGACAACAGTTCACCGGCCACAATCAACAGCCTGATCAACTCTATGCGAAGGAGACTTGTTGCGCTGCATGAGGCAAATGGTGGTCACACCAGATACTGACTGGTTTTCTGATCGCCCCCACCTTTTGTTTTTAAGGGATCTGTGACCAACGAGCTAATATCTGTATCCCAGTCATGTAAAATCTATAGATTAGGGCTCATTTATTTATTTCAATTGACTGATTTCCTATGAAACTGTAACTCAGTAAAATCTTGGATGTTGGGTTTATATTTTTGTTCAGTATATACACGTCAATGAATAAAGAAACACACACAGCAGCCGTCTATAGACCGCCTCTGCCTGGGTTTTTATCTAGTTTGACTATATGAGTAATTGATAGAGGATGTCACTAGGTCTAAGTCATAGAGAGAATAGGATCAGATGTTGAACAAATACACTGATATTGGATCCCCTGTAGCCTTCAACACCATCGCTTAACAACTATACAATCTCAATGATGTTTGCCATGGCAGCTTACTACCCGTGGTTGTGTTATTGTTACACAAGAGGGTGATATGACAAGTCTCAATAAATGAATCCGTCACTTGTCACTTACCATTAAGGTGTGAGAGGTAATCGATGTATGAAGTATATATTCTGGAATGTCTCCATATTTCTTCAAGCCCAGTTCAAATATCTTGAAGCCATTGATTTGTCCTTGTAGGGAAGGTAACGGAAGACCAAACATTGAGACAGAATGTTTCCCCTTATATCTCTCTTTGCACTGTTGGCACGGGTGTCAGGCTAAGGCCACAGAGACACAGGAACAACAGATGAAATCATATATGCATTAATTAATTGTCGTTTTTGTCATCAAATGCTATTTTCAAGTCAATGTTTTCAGTTCTCCATCATCCGTCAACCGATAGCCTATGTATACCACCTTACTGCAGTAGTACTACATCAGTGCTGCAGTCACGTAGACGTGGTGACGCGTGCGCATGTCCTCCCGGGCCTTTTTAAAGATGATGCGGCCTGACTTGATGCCTCGGCCCGCCTGCAAAAACTTCATGTACTGGATGTAGACCAGCGTGGGGTCGATGTCCTCGATGGCCAGCAGACGGTTGTAGATGCTGTGGACCTTTTCATGCTTCAATCGACTCTGAAAAGAGGAGAGATGTGGGTTAGCTCATTCATCAATTAAATGCCTGTCAAACATTTCCTGACCTCTATTCAACATGTTTATACTGGTTCACCATCACACAACTTAACTCAACACTAGGATGCTCCGGAATAATCCAATTAATTAGTCTTAATAGGAACGAGACGAGACAAATTAATACGTCTGCAGTGAAAGATGCACTAATCATTTATGGATGACAGTCAATTCTACATTTCCTTGGCAACCCTTTACATCTTCATATTATGACCTGAGTTTTTTTGTTTCGGCAAGTGTTCCGTGACAGATGATTGGTGTTCGTGCAGCTCACCTCCTCGTAGTCAGCGAATGAAAAGTACAGCAGCATGTTTCTTCTTCAGTAGAGTACCGATGGCGCGCTCGTAGATGTTAGCTGCTTCGTCCACTGAACACCTTAGAGTTGTTCATGTCCTGAGGAGTGGAAGAAAGGGTCAAGTCTGGCATTTAAAAACCATATGACAGTAAGGTCTAAAATATATAACATATCTTTTACTGGAGGAAACCCATTCCAATGAGGACACATTGTGCCATCCAGCTGCCTCTCTTACCCCTTCTCTGCAGTAGTTTACTGGACTGGTCCAGATACTGGGCAGCCTCATACCACACGTCAGGGTGATGACCCAGCACCAACAGACACTGCTCATAGGCAAACATCACTGCAACGGCGACACATTACAACATTAGGGCAACACTGGATTTCTTCAACTTTACTGTGCCTATAAGTCTGATGGTATAATATATCAAGTTCACACACCACACCACCACTATAGTAATCATGTCCCCCCCCCCACCACACACCACCTAGCTATAGGATCACTGTTCCCCCACCACCACCGACCAGCTATATATGAATCACTTGTTCCCCCCCACCACCACCATTATAATATGAATCACTGTTCTCCCCACCACACCAATCTATGATCACTGTCCCCCACCACCACCACAGCTATATGAATCACTGTCCCCCCCCACCACCACCACTATATTGAATCACTGTTCCCCCCCACCACCACCATAGTATATATATGAATCACTGTCCCCACACACCACCAGTATATGATCACTTTCCCCCCCACCACCACCAGCTATATGAATCACTGTTCCCCCCACCACCACATATTATATGAATCACTGTTCCCCCCCCACCACCACCATATATAATGATCACTGTCCCCACCCACACCACTAGCTATATTGAATCACTGTCTCCCCCCCACCCCACCAGCTATATGAATCACTGTTCCCCCCCACCACACACTTCTATATGAATCACTGTTCCCCCCCACCACCCACTAGCTATATGAATCACTGTTCCCCCCCACCACACTATGCATATATGATATCACTGTTCCCCCCACCACCACTAACTATGATGAATCACTGTTCCCCCCCACCACATAGCTATATAATGCACTGTTCCCCCCCACCGACCACAGCTATATGATCCATGTTCCCCCACCACCACTAGCTATATGAATCACTGTTCCCCCCACCACCACTAGCTATATGAATCACTGTTCCCCCACCACCACTAAACTATATGAATCACTGTTCCCCCCCACCACATAGCTATATGAATCACTGTCCCACCCCACCACACTAGCTATATGAATCACTGTTCCCCCCACCACCACTAGCTATATGAATCACTGTTCCCCCCCCCACCACTACTATATGAATCCTGTTCCCCCCCACCACCTAGCTATATGAATCACTGTTCCCCCCACCACCACTAGCTATTATGAATCACTGTTCCCCCCCACCACATAGCTATATGAATCACTGTTCCCCCCCACCACCACTAGCTATATGAATCACTTGCCCCCCCCCCCACTAGCTATGTGATCACTGTTCCCCCACCACCACTAGCTATATGAATCACTGTTCCCCCCCACGACACCACTAGCTATATGAATCACTGTTCCCCTCACACGCACTATATGAATCATGTCCCCCCCACCACACTAGCTATATGAGTCAGTGTTCCCCCCACCACCACTAGATATATGAATCAACTTTCCCTGGCCACCTATTAGCTATATGAAATGCACTGTTCGCCCCCCCACCACCACTAGCTATATGAATCACTGTTCCCCCCACCACACCTCTCTTAGTGATGAGTGTCTGGTCCTCTGTGCGGAGCGGGTTGCTCTTCTCCCATTGGATGTACTTCTTCCACATCTCCACCTGCACCGCCTCCTGGGGGGAGTTCTGGGGGGGCACCGAGGGGGCGTTCCTATCCAGACCCTTCATCACAGTCTCATATTCCTGAATAGACAGTTTTACATCAGCTCACAATCATTAAATCATTTACCAGACAGTATGAATCCGTTTACCTCATCATAGTGTGTATGTGAGTACCTTACCTTGGCCACTCTCCTAGCGTTCATGTAGTCTCTGCTGCGGTCCTCAATCATCTTCTTGGCCAGATGTACGTTGATGCCCTGTTTGTACAACACCAGGCTACTTAGCACCACTGACAGATGAGATCAATGGCACACGAAAGCAATGTTCTGCTACCCCTCATGTGGTTCCTTATTCAGCCCTCCATATGAGTCATAGGTCATTGGTCTTACCTCCTCATACTTGCTGTAGTCTCTCCAGAGCTGCTCGATGTTGATCATAGGGTTCACACAGCCCCTCTGGTAGACCCTGCGCACCGCCGTGATTCGCTGGTTTTCAGCGTACGAACCAACCGCCTCACTGGAAGAACACAAGGCTAGGGAATTAGGGACTTGAAGTACTTTTTAATGAACGAAAACAACAACAAAGTATTGTGTTAAGAGCCATACTTACACTCCTTTGAGGAAGTTGATGTAGTCCACCCATATCTGAGGGGAGAGCAGAAGAATTAGAGATCATGGCTTGGAAACCCATTTCTGATTGCATATTTTTAACAAACTTGTTATAACATTTAATTGCCAATATACTTTGATTTACCTGGTAGGACATGATCTCCATGCCGATTTTATCCAGCGCAAAGTCATACGCCTGTGCCATCTTCTCTCTGGTGATGGTCAAGCAGGGCTGGGTTAGGACTTGTGTTACATCACAATATCAAGACATGCACTGGCAACATTTGTCAAAATAGGGTGTTGTGTTACCACTGTGAAATGCATTGGTGAATGGTTAAGATTGTGTGTGAGCACAGGAAGAGCCCGTCCCCCTCCAATTCCTTTCCTGTGTAACAGGTGAACCTACTTGTAGCTGGGTAGCTTTCCTTTGGTCTCTCGGACGTAGGAGAGGTAGCATTTCCACAGGTCGATGTGCAGCACTTTCATCAGACATCTCTGAAACAACTACAGCAGGAGGGAAGGGCCTCGTTTCACTTTCACGCATTCAAAAACATATCGGTCTACTGAAAATTAACGCTTCAGACAACAGTGTGCACTCAATCATTCCCCACGGTCATACTGAGAAATAGATACGCTGGGTGATTTGTAGTGTGTTTCCGTGTATAAAAGGGGAAGTAGGGGATTCTCTCTAGGGAGGGCTGCCTAATAGAAAGTGACCTAATGCCTACCCTGGCAGGAGAACCAGCGGAACAGAGCTCRCTGACAGACAGCAGCCACACTGTACCACAGCTGGAGATAGAAACAGCAGTGTACACAAGGGTTTTGCAACGTGCTGCTGCTATAAAAGACTGAACCCACCTTGGTGAAAATGAGAACTACTTTTCCTTTCAGTTTCAGGGGATGGTTAATAGACAGTACCAACATAGTAAAAACATCTGCACCAGACAGAAAAGTTTGAGCTGCTAAGTGTTTAGTGTTGCCTGTGGGTTATCAATACATGTTCTGTGACTTTAACAAGTGGCAATAAACAATGATTTTCCACTCTTGTGAATTGTAGATTTACTGTTGTACTGCAGTAAAGCATGCAGCTACATTTTATGGGTTTGGCTTGATCCTTAATATATTACAGAGGTGACTTAAATGGCTTCTTCAGTTGTTAAGGGCAACACTGGATGAGTCAGAACCATGTTGGTTTCCATCCAGTGACAGGGAGGTGGAACCTCCCTTTGCCATGGTTGGTTGATTCTGTCTCAGTCCCCTGTAAGGCCAATGGGAGGGGACTTTGGTATGAYTGGCACTCACCTTTTCTACCTTGTCATAGTTTTTTGCCTTGATCTGTGGACAGAGTGTAAACGAAGTGTTAATTCAACAGGCAGGTGTTTCCATTGTATATATGGACAAACAGGCATGCATGCAAACTCCCTCTGACACACACACATACAATCCCTTTCAGATCAACAAAGTGAATTTCACACAAGAAAGACCATTTCAAGATCAATTTTGTAAGATATGGGGTTTATTCTCATTGTACATCATGGACCATACATGAGTCACATGAGCAAGCGGTTGTAAGAAAAATGGGGTTTGATGTTTAGACATTGTTCCATGGGGTAAAGAACACATTTTCCCATCTGTGAATACCCACCCTTCCCAATAAATTGTAGGCTTAGAAAAATAAGCTCAATAAAAACTATAAAAATGACATTTTCATCAGCATATAAAAAGCAATCATATATTAGCCCCTTCACTACACTGGAAAAGACCACACTCGTGCCAATCACTAAACATGTTACTGACAGTCAGCCTGGCCAGACATCAAGGGGACTCATTGGCTGACAGTGGCAGGAAAGAGTCTCCACACTGGCAGGCAGCTGATGTTGGGTGGGAGAGGGAGTCCTCAATCAGTTCTGTCCCTACTGAAAGCTCTGTGGAGTTCCAACTCTCCCTCTACACAGGCCTGCCAGCATAGACCAGTGTCAGCTAAGCATAATGAGAAGCAATCTTTACTGGAGCTACCGGTTGGCCTGGCCCTGACAAACGGCCTGTCTGACAGGCACAGGTCTCCCAACGCAGCAGCCTAGCTGCATGTCCTGTACTGTAGCCTTTTTTTGTTTGCAATTGCAAGGCTAGTAGCTGCCTAAAAGTTGTGACAAAACACACAGTAACAAGAAACATTCCAGGTGTTTGAATGGGAGAATACATTTGAACTTGGAATGAATCCTGCCTCAATAATCCTCCATCTGCTTCTTTCCCCATCAATTCTAAGAGCAATAAGAGGAATGTCACTAACCCACAAGTGTGGGCTTCAGCTTATTGGTTGTGCAAGCCACTTAACACAATCATCTGATTAGAGGACCTATCAAATAATCTGTCAACGTTAAACATTGCCTAGGCCTCGAAGTGTAAGGCTTGAATAGAATACTTTTCAGGAATAACAATACTCAGGCGGCAAGAAAAATAACTCATCAATTGCATACATCCTAGAGGTGGGAAGTATCATTGCAAGATTAACAATAATAATTCACATTGTTCAAAAAGTCAGATCCTAAAGAGAACTAGGCTATGTCAATGTTAAGCCTATGGAATTGTAGTGTTAGACATGAAAATAAACACTAGTTTACCACGACACATGAAACAAGATTGTAATAAACAATGATTTATTGAAGTAAAATCACTAGAGATAATCAACTAAAAATAATACACAGAAGACGTAACCCAGCCGTGACAGCGCAGGCATAGAGAAGTACATCCCGTGACATAGCTTTAGGTAGGCTACATAGATAAAATCTCACATCGAGGGCAGACACGCACACAATCTGTAGCCAGCATATATTGTCATTGTATGGATCTACAGCAGCCCATGGCTTTAGCGTTCACTACCAATAGTTTCAGCGTCTCACTCAAAGTTGTTATTCCAGCTACAACATGAGAACCAGACCCCGAAGACACTACGAGAGACAAAGTCTACTAAAGCACTTTGTTCTATTTCGGTGCAGGCAAAACAGTCGAGTGGGGAATTAAATATGAATCAATCCATCCAATTGTCTAAAATTATTGTTTAAATCTCAACCAAATAAAATACATTCTATTAGTAATATGGGCTTTTATCAGGAAGTCACAACAATCCAGGCTACTTGAAAGACCCAGGCTTAAAACCCCAAGAGCAAGCCCATCAACACAGAAATACTGTTTAACATATCCATAGAGATAGCTTCCACAACATTCCAAACTATTCCAGTTCTTCATGCTACCATCAGTTCTCTATCAAGTAAGCATTCACATTACAAGGACATCACTAGGCCTACGACCTAACTCGCACTCAGCAGCCAACCAAAAAAAAACGAACTAGGAAGGTAACAGGCACAATTTCTATGTGGCATAATCAAGAGCAGCAGGCCTAATGCATTCTTTAAAATGGGATTAGGTATGGGAATGGTTATGGGGGAAGGAGGTGGTTGTGAACTGGACTGAAGTAACCATCAACACCATAAAGAAAAAGATGCAATAAGTCACAGTAGAGAATTCTGGTCATTTGTTTTATTAAACAGTATGCAATTTAAATTCACTTTCTCAACAAACCGCAGGGTACAGTCATATTGAGTACAACGCAACTTATGCATTTCCTTATTCTTGTGCATGCACAGATCAACCACTTGAGTTCACCAAGGTGAGTGAAACTGTATTGAAACGAAGACAAAAACCACAAAGCAAGTGCAAAATGTGCCACAAAAGGTCAAATCTGACCCAGAACCAAGACAATGGTCACCTGAACGTAGGTGTACTGCGATGTGTGAATTCACAAGTTAAACACCTGAATTCTCAATACTGGATTGTTTCTGTATAACTCTTTCACAAGCACACGTTATTTTCTTGAAAGGTTAGTGAAGAGGTCAGACATTCAAACGTATGATTTGTTTTCTACACATTAGATCCAAACTAGAATGTTGATGTTACTGCAGTAAAGAAAAAGGTTACAACTACCATATTATTTGACAGGTTGCGGTTAAGCTCAAAACAACCAAAGCTTAACAAAATGAGTTAATTTTTTCCCGGGTTGCTCATGATGTTGAGGCAAATGAAACGGGGATAAAAAGACTGCGGCAAGCTCCATTTGACTGCAGTCTAGAAATAAATCAAAGGCTACCCAAACTGGAAGGGGGAAAAACTATYKAATAGTTTTAATGCAAATGACCTACTTTTAACTATGGTACATAGCTATAAATAAACGAAGTSACAATGTACCCAACTCCTCACGGATGTGCACRGTGCAAATACCCCAGGGTCTAGTCTGTTTGTATTCCAGTTACAATACACCTACAAATAAGGTGACGGTCTGAACATTAGAGACTATTAGCCAATCTGGTATCAAATCAACCCTTAGACAAGGGGTGTCTAA
>NW_019948417.1:0-3266 GCF_002910315.2 Salvelinus sp. IW2-2015
GTGTGTCCAACTCTAGAGAATTTGCATTGATTACGTTGTCGTCAAGTTTTGTAGAAGAGAACAATTCTCCATCATGGCATTTTAAGTAATTTTTGTTTTGCTATGCATCACTGATGTGGTGCACAGCTTCAGATGCATGTACTTTTCCAAGTAATCTCCTCTTTTTTCAGGGACTTTAATATCATTTGAGCAAGCCAGTGCTGCTGCACAAAACCTTTGAAATGCTACAGACCACCATCGAGCAGTGGCGCACTGAGACCAAAAATCATACCTGGCGTATACAGTGCATTCGGAAAGTATTCAGACCCTTAATTTTTCCACATTTTGTTACATTACAGCCTTATTCTAAAATTGCAGGACGTTATATTGATGGCAAGCGAATTATTTTAAGTTCCAGATTCTTGCTTACGTTTGCTCATATTGGAGCTAAGTTTGGCAACACAACACTTTTAAGGTTTCAGGTCTGTACACTGTCGACCGAAAGTGAGTAAAAAAAAAAGAAGTGCGAACCAGTTTACTTAATAATAATTAGTTAAAAAAAATAATTTTGTGGTGTTTTTTACCGTGTACTGTTTCAAAAGCTCTAAGGAGCTCCAGTTTAGATAAGTGTGTATTTTTAAGACCAAATTTGAATCTTTGACTAGGCAGTGTGCTGCACAAGCCTTTGGAGATGCATAGACTGACCCCTGAGACGGTTTCAAGTCTAAAAATAATGATAGTGCTAAAGTAACTGGTAGAGTCAAACTTATTTTTTTGATTGAGATTAAACTAAAAGTATTTTCGGCTTCCACAAAAAAGCTTTAGTCTCTCACTATCTCTAGCGGTAATGTTGTCCCCATGGATTCAATGGAGACTCTGTGATATGTTGACTTCAGTAGATCCCTGCTGCTACTAGGAAAGACAATACAGGTTCTGAACCAATGCTGAAAACCAAAGCTGCCCGTGTGTAATTGAGCTTCAACCAATTCAGAGATACGCTATATGTGGCTTGGGTTGTCTTCTAAATCAACCAAGGCATCATACTCGGTACCAGACCTGGTCGAGATAGCTTACGTAAGGCCTAAATCCAGGCATCCATTCCCCATTTCTCCAATGTTTGTGCATCGCGAGCTGTGACCTTGCATTTGCCTAAATGTGAGCAATTGGATTTAAATGTTTAATGTCGACTTGAGTTCGTGAAGACATGTGCACTATCCGTAGGGCTTAGATCAATCAGACACTTGAATTTTACATGAATCGCCGCTTTACAAGTTCAACCCACTCAAGATTAGACCGACAGGCATAAATCCCCTCGTCAAATGGCATGGAAACGATCAATGGTTTGATATTTGAGCTCCATTATTCTAACTTCTAGCGGCCAATTGAACTTAATAAGGGATATGTTTGTGACACAATAGCAGCCTCTAACCGGATTGTCAGCTCCTACTCTCCAACATTCACATAACACTATGCTATGTAGATGTTGGCAATGTGTTTAGACGCTCAATCTATTGAATCAGCCAAGGTCTGTCTACCAGTCATACAAGCTTAGCTAGCTGAACAGTTAGTCCTATCACAAAGAAGTCCAGCAGGGATGCGTGTGTTTTTTTGAGTCCAGTCGCAGCTTTAAACTGGGTAATAAACATTCACGCTATAGCATTCATTTCAGGCTCACTAGACACTGAGTCTCCAATATATGTTGTGATGGCAGTGCCCGAGTCATCACCGTTGTTTCTTAGATGTTTTGACTCTAATATATATAAGAACCTATAGAAAGATGAATGGTTTCATGTCATGTATGTACTTTTGATTACTAGGACATGTCCTTGGGCAATCGGTGCAACATTGATTAATGTTTGTTACAAAGGATGGGATGTTCTCGTGCTCCTGTACGGAAGACGAACATCAAGTCACACTGATTCATACTGACATCAGTCATGTTGACTTTTCATCTGTTTACACAAGGAACACTGGAGGAAATAAGCAAATCCATGGAAGATCTGGTAGATTAGGGTCAATCGGTTTTATATATAATGTGTGATTCGAGGTCAGTAGGTTATAATATTATGTGTGATTATGGAGTCATAGTCGGTTCTATATATATGTTGATTCCGAGTCATAGGGTTAAATATCTGTGTGATTCGATGGTCAGTGAGGTTTAATATATCTGTAGTGTTTAGAGTCAATTAAAGCTAGTCTGTGTGATTCGAGGGTCCAGTAGTAATAAATTATAAGTGTTGATTAAGAGGGTCATGTAGGTTTAGAATACAACAGACGTATACATTTCTACCACTTTCTGCTGTACTGTTCACTATATTTCCTGCAATATACTCGCCGCTCTTCTCATCTTCGTACAGACACAAGATTTAGCTTGTTATGAGTTGAAATTCATCACTACAAGTACAGGTTGACTGAATACAGACGTTTTGATGTACATGACGTAAATATTTTAGCGCTGTTGATGGTACCTCTGAAGATTACAGATGGAGAAGCTGGCCTAAAACCCTGGATGGGCAATGAATATCAATAGATCAGTGAGCTATCCCAGGGTCTCTTAAACGGGTAGACACATATAAGGCCATTCACCTAATTGTTCTATCGGTCATCATGTTCTATCCTCCTTCGTCACTTCCGTTGAACGCGAACGAGTGGGAAGCTCGGTTTGTTGTTTTGAAAATCTATAGTCAAAGATATTTAACTACTCTAGCTAATCCCCACGACGCGTTGGATCAGTTGCTGGGACTAACTGCTATGCTCTTCTCAGATCCGCCGGAGCCACAGGGCATTTCCGTGTAGAGCTTGTTAGTGCGTAGCAGCTAGCGCAGATGCCTACATGCAGCAGGGTTTTCTTGAGGCTTGAACCAGCATGCAGGGCTGTCGCCGGGATCGTGTCCCCGGTTGCTTTGTGGCTGTCTTAGATCGCCTGCTGTTTGTTTGTGTTTGTTTCAATCTTCCCTTATTTGTAGCAACAACAAAGAAAGTAGCTCAAGGGCTTTGTTGAACAGAATAACTGGCTGAGGTCGTCTATTAGTAAGATGGACGCACCTGACCACAGAGGTCCGGCGAAGCAAGTTTGCAGTTATACCCAGGTCAGCTCAATGAGTTTAACTTGCGAAAGTGTGCCGGGATTGTATTGGGACGGTAGCAGTCTCCCTCGTCAACAGCATCATGAAACGCAGGGATGCCAAATTCAAATCAAAAGAAATCCCATAAGTGTAAAATCGCTCAAACATACATGTATTTTACACCATTTTTAAAGACTAACAGGTTCTTGTTGTAAAGTCCAG
>NW_019948417.1:3366-7679 GCF_002910315.2 Salvelinus sp. IW2-2015
GGATAAAATATTTTTAACGTAACAAAATATGAAAAAGGGCAAGGTGCGTGAAATTACTTCACGAATCAGGTATAACACACCGCCCATAATTTTCCTTGCAGGCCCCTATACTGACCCATTATTTTCCTTGAGCCCCCATTATTATGCGAAGATTATTATCATTTGCGCAAAAAAAAAACAATTAACATGCCCACTTGCATATCATGAGTTGCTCGAAAATGCCAGATGGCCAGCCACCCCTGCCCATTGAGGCTGGAGGTAGAAGTAAAAAAAAAACACATATCCCTAAAGTAACTGGTATGAGTCAAACTTATTTTTTATGTTAATTAAACTAAAAGTACTTTCGGCTTCCACAAAAAAGCTTTAGTCTCTCACTATCTCTAGGCGGTAAATTGTTCCCCATGAATATCATGGATGACTCTTAATTTGAACTTCATTAGACCCTCTGCTATCTAGTGAGACAATACGGAGGTCTGATCCAAGCTGAAAAAAAATCTAGCCCGTGATGTAACTGAGCTTCAAACGCATCCAGAGATACCTATATATGGCTTCGTTGACATCTAAGTATCACACCAAGCATATACTGGTACCAGCTTGGCAATAGCTTACTAAGGCAATATGCAGACATCCATTTCCATTTCTCTACAAGTTTGGCATCAGAGCTGTGACCTGCAATTTGAAGATGTGACCAGTTGCAACAAATGTCACAGTTTTGATCCGTCTCTCCAGATATAATGTTCAAAATCTGTCACCTTAGCTACACAACCAATAAACATGTTAACTATATAACCAACTGCAGCCACGGCACCTGCAAGAACGCAGGAGCTGTGACCTTCCATTGGAGAACTGGCTTTGTAATGACTGAGCGAATCAGTAGAATGGTATAAAATACATTAAACACAGTTCCAGGTGTTTATCAATTCATTGCTCCGTCCGCCATATTAGGAGCCGTTCTCCCCTCAGCAGCCTCCACGTCTGACACACACTGATACAGGCAAGCCTTTTTTCTCCAAACACCTTTTTCACTCCCAATGATGAAATAAAATATAATCCCCCCTCACACAAACAATCTAGTGCTGACCCCATTCAAATTGAGTGACATTCCCCCTGGCTGGAAAAGTAACAATGTTGTTCCTTGCAGTGTTGATTAAAACTCCACAGCCCTGACCTTTGAAATGGCAGGGCTGAGGGGAAGGGGGAAATTAGAGATTACACTTCAGGATTGGTGTAGCCTCTATCGAGTGAATTGAGATAGCCTGGTGCACCAGAAACAGTACCACAGTGTCCGATTTCAAAAAGGCTTTACGACGAAAGCAAACCAAACGATTTTGTTAGGTCAGAGCCAAGTCACAGAAAAACACAGCCATTTTTCCAGCCAAAGAGAGGAGTCACAAAAAGCAGAAATATAGATACAATTAATCACTAACCTTTGATGATCTTCATCAGATGACACTCATAGGACTTCATGTTACACAATACATGTATGTTTTGTTTGGTTCATATTTATATTCAAAAATCAGAGTTTACATTGGCGCGTTATGTTCAGAAGTTCCAAAACATCCGGTGATTTTGCAGAGAGCCACATCAATTTACCGAAATAGTCATCATAAATGTTGATGAAAAAACAAGTGTTATACATGGACTTTTAGATCCACTTCTCCTTAATGCAACCTCTGTGTCAGATTTCATAAAAACTTTACGGAAAAAGCAAACCATGCAATAATCTGAGTACGATGCTCAGACGACAAATCAACCAAAAGAGATATCCGCCATGTTGGAGTCAACAMAAGTCAGAAATAGCATTATAAATATTCACTTACCTTTGATGATCTTCATCAGAATGCACTCCCAGGAATCCCAGTTCCACAATAAATGTTTGTTTTGTTCGATAATGTCCATCATTTATGTCCAAATTCCTCCTTGTTGTTTGCGCGTTCAGTACACAATCTAAACTCACGACGCGCATGCAAGTCCAGCGGAGAGTACGGACGAAAAGTCCAAAAAGTTATATTACAGTCCGTAGAAACATGTCAAACGAAGTATAGAATCAATCTTTAGGATGTTTTTAACATAAATCTTCAATAATGTTTCAACCGGAGAATTCCTTTGTCTTCAGAAATGCAATGGAACTCAAGCTAACTCTCACATGAATGCGCATGGTCAGCGCATGGTCAGCTCATGGCAGACCTTCCTTAATCCCCTCTCATTCGCCCCCACTTCACAGTAGAAGCATCAAACAAGGTTCTAAAGACTGTTGACATCTAGTGGCAGCTTTAGGATGTGCAACATGACCCCATTTCCACTGTATCTTGGATAAGCAAAGAGTTGAAAACCTACAAACCCCAGATTTCCCACTTCCTGGTTGGATTTTTCCTCAGGTTTTTGCCTGCCGTATGAGTTTTGTTATACTCACAGACATCATTCAAACAGTTTTAGAAACTTCAGAGTATTTTCTATCCAAATCTACTAATAATATGCATATCCTAGGATCTGGGCTTGAGTAGCAGGCAGTTTACTCTGGGCACGCTTTTCATCCGGACGTGAAAATACTGCCCCCTATCCAAGAGAGGTTAAAAAGGAGGACGGCAAGATTACAGCAATCTTTAAGTCATTGAGAGAGGTCATCAGTTCTGTATGTGAATCAATGATACCACGACGGAGAAATCAGATTATCTCGATGGTCAATCAAAGAGGAACAACGTGGTTGTGGACGGAATTGCAAAATCTCCACATGAGACCTGGATGGAGTCTGAGGACAAAGTGAGGAAAATGATCTCTAAGAAACTGAAGATGGACCACAGGAAGATTGAGGTGGTGCGCGCCCACAGGACTGGAAAACCTACCACCGGTCCAGGTGACAGGCACAGGAGACAGTTCCTGAGGTTCAAGGACAAGGTAGCTGTTCTGGAAACAGACAAGAACTTGAGAGGAATGTATATTGTCCTCAAAGAGGACTATCCTGAAGCTGTGTGCCAGAAGAGCAAAGAACTTATCCCAGCCATGAAAGCTGCAAGAGTGTATGGGGACACTGCTTACATCCGTAGTGATAGTGTCATTGTCCACCCTTCCTCCTAAAAGACTGGAAGGGAGAGCCAGGCCTATGGGTTCTTAACTTCAACTCCGGAGCACACACACACACTAACACACACCAACTAATGGACGGCAGAATGTGTATTTCTTTCCCTTGCTTTGTTTGCTCTTTTCCATAATATGTAGATCTCTGATAAGCTATCCGGGAAAGGGCTGAAAATAGTCCATATTAATAAACGTAGCCTTAGAAATAAGGTTCACGAAATCAATAACTTGCTAACATCAGATAACATTCATATATTAGCAATTTCTGAGACTCACTTAGCTAATTAATTTCATGATACAGCAGTAGCAATACAAGGATATAACATATATAGAAGAGACCGGAATTCTAATGGGGGAGATTTTTTTTATTTATTTTTATTTTATTTATTTAACCTTTATTTAACCAGGTAGGCAAATTGAGAACACGTTCTCATTTACAATTGCGACCGTGGCCAATATCCGTTTTCACCAAGCCCCATATACTACCCACCACTGCACCTGTACACTCTCGTTGGCTGGCCCCTCGCTTCATACTCGTCGCCAAAGAACCCATGGTTCAGGTCATCACAAGCCCTGTAGTAAGTCCCCCCTTATCTGCAAGCACGCTGGTCACCATAGCAGCCCTCCTGTAGCACGCGCTCCAGACAGGATAATATCTCTCTAGTCACCCCACAGAATCCCATTTTCCTCCCTGGCGCCCTCTCCCTTCCAGTTCTCTCTCCCAATGACTGGAACGAACTACGACAAGATCTTCCTGAAACTGGAAACACCTATCTCCCTCACGCGCTTTAACGCCCAGCTGTCAGAGCACTCATAGGATTACTGACACCTGTACATAACCATCTACAATTAGCCAAACAATACCCTCATTTACCTACTGTATCTTATTTATTTAAATTTATTGTTGCTCCTCTTGACACCCCTTATTTCTGTCTCTAACTTGCACTTTCTTCCATGCAAACCAACCATTCCATTGGTTTTTTTAAAGTTTTATTTTACTTGCTGTGTCCTGTATCAACTTCCGCCTCCAGTGGCCTTTATATTTTTATTTATTATATCACTATATTTGATTTGCCTTCACCCCTTATCATCACCTCATCTTGCTCACATTCGTATATGGACCTTTATTTTTTTCTCACTGTATTATTGGAACTATCATGTTAAAAAATCGAATGTTTACTCCAGTGTAACTATGTGTTGTTGTATGTGGTCGAACTTGCTTGTTCTTTATCTTGCCA
>NW_019948417.1:10004-13656 GCF_002910315.2 Salvelinus sp. IW2-2015
GTTTGCTCCGGGGTCGACGTAAGCCAATAGTCACACGGTTTGCAGCTAGCTAGCTGCGAAATCAAGGTACAAGTGTCCAGAGCCTGCGGCTGGAATCCGGGGAAACTGAGAGAAAAAGAGTCCCGGAATGCTCCGGTCCGAGTCGCGTTGCACAAAAGTGCCGGTAGATTATCGAGCTAAAGGAATAGCTGATGACCACTAAACGTGGGCAGCTGAAACACCAACGCTAGCCAGCAAACCGGCTAATTTCGGGGCAGCTACAGATTAGCTTCTGGCTAGCTATCGGAGTAGCTTCTGGTTATCTTTCAGGCTAGCTTCTGAATTAGCCCCTGGCTATCTTCCACGATGGATTTTCAGATTGAGGTAAATAATACCCTTTGTAATTGGTGAAGCGGGTTGCAGGAAAGCTTTTGCAGGAAAGCTTTTGTAGTTGAGTTCTTGGATAATAAAATAGATAAAAGATATGCGAAGAAAGGTGTAAATATATATATATACAGGACACGAACAATACGGAACAGAGATGCTTAGAGAAGATCTTATGTCAAGTGCTATTGAAGTGTTGTGTTTGCAGGTTCACCCGGCACATCTAAAGCCTTTTCTTTTGGGGTGTTGCTATAGGCCACCAAGTGCTAACAGTCAGTATCTAAATAATATGTGTGAAATGCTTTATAGTGTATGTGATGTAAACAGAGAGGTCTACTTTCTTGGGGACCTGAATATTGGCTCGTTTTCATCAAGCTGCCTTGTCAAGAGGAAGATTCTCTGTCACGCCTGCACCCGCTCCCCCTCCCTGGTGCTCTAGGGTGCCAGGCTGCCCATTGTTACACACACCTGTCACCATCATTACGCGCACCAGTGCGTCTTCGACTCACCTGGACTCTATTGCTTTGTTGATTGCCCCTTTATAGCTGTCTGCTCCTCAGTTTGTTCCCCGTGTCAGCATTGATGTCGCTATGTTTTCCTCTGTCCAGACGCTGTCCTTGTTTGTTTCTTGTCGGTTATCCATTAAATGGTCACTCCCTGTACTTGCTTCTCGTCTCCCAGCGTCGGTCCTTACACTTCTCAATGTCACCAGTGCCTGTAATCTGGTTCAGGTTATTAATCAACCTTCCAAGGTGTTTATAACCACTACAGGAACAAGATCATCCCCATGTATTGATCACATTTTTACTACTACTGTAGAACTTTGTTCTAAAGCTGTATCCATTGGATGCATTGATCACAATATAGTGGCTATATTCAGAAATGCCAAAGTTACCAAATCTGGGCCTAAAATAATGTATAAGAAATCATACAAAATATTTAGCTTTAACTCTTATGAATAATAGACCTGCATTGCATTGCTGTTTGGGGTTTTAGGCTGGGTTTCTGTACAGCACTTCGAGATATTAGCTGATGTACGAAGGGCTATATAAAATAAACTTGATTTGATTTGATTTGATAATAAGGAGCATCCAGATGCTGCACCTGATGAATTTATGAAATTTTTCCAATTATTGATAAACATGCACCTGTTAAAAAACTGACTGTTAGAACTGTTGAAGCTCCGTGGATTGATGAGGAAAAACTGTATGGTTGAAAGTGATGGGGCAAAAAGAATGGCTAATAATTCTGGCTGCACATCTGACTGGCTGACTTGCTGAAAATTGAGCAATTATGTGACTAAAATCAACAAAAAGAAAAAGAAACTGTATTATGAAGCCAAGATCAATAATATAAAGAATGATGGAAAAAAAACTGTTTGAGTATTTTAAATTAAGTTATGGGCAGAAAGACGAATTCAACTCCATCTTTCATTTAATCCAAAGGCTTATTCATCACAAAACCATTTGCTGTTGCCAATTATTTTTATGATCACTTCATTAGCAAAGTGGGCAAACTTAGGCAGGAAATGCTAACAACAAACAGTGAGCCATCGTACTCATGCATAAAAAAATATATATAATAAAAGAAAAGCATTGAAAGTTAGAATTTTGTCAAGTTTTTGTGGGAGAGGTGGAAAAAGTATTGCTATTGATCAATAATGACAAACCTCCTGGCATTGACAATTTAGATGTAAAGCTACTGAAGATGGTAGCTGACTCTTTAGCCACACCTATCTGTCATATATTTAAACTGAGCCTAGAGGAAAGTCTTTGTCCTGGAGGGAAGCCAAAGTCACTCCGCTACCCAAGAGTGGTAAAGAGTGGCCTTTACTGGTTCTAACAGCAGACCTATCAGCTTGCTGCCAGCTCTTAGCAAACTGTTGGAAAAAATGGTGTTTGACCAAATACAATGCTATTTCTCTGTAAACAAATTAACAACAGACTTTCAGCATGCTTATAGAGAAGGGCACTCAACATGTACTGCACTGACACAAATGACTGATGACTGGTTGAAATAAATTGATAATAAGAAGATTGTGGGATCTGCACTGTTAGATTTCAGTGCAGCCTTTGATATTATTGATGATAACCTGTTGTTGAGAACTTATGTGTTATGGCTTTTCAACCTCTGCCATATCGTGGATTCAGAGCTATCTATCTAATATAACTTAGGTTTTATGTAATGGAAGATGATCTAATGTTAAATGTGTGTTGTACCACAGGGCAGCTCTCTAGGCCCTCTACTCTTTTCTGTTTTGATCAATGACCTGCCACTGGCATTAAACAAAGCATGTGTGTCTATGTATGCTGATGATTCAACTATATACACATCAGAAACCACAGCTAATGAAGTAACTGAAACCCTTAACAAAGAGTTGCAGTTTTGGAATGGGTGGCCAATAATAAACTGGTTCTGAACATCTCTAAAACTAACAGCATTGTATTTGGTACAAATCATTCCCTAAGTTCGATACCTCAGCTAAATCTGGTAATGAATGATGTGGCTGTTGGCTGTTGAACAAGTTGAGGAGACTAAATTACTTGGTGTTACCTTAGATTGTAAACTGTCATGTTCAAAACATATAAATTCAATGGTTGTAAAGATGGGAAAGGTCTGTAATATAGAGATGCCACTAGGGTTATTTTCACAGTCCCCAGGTTTAGAACAAATGAAAGGAAACGTACAGTATTATATCAAAGCCATGAGTGCATGGAACTCCCTTCAATCTTATAGTGTAAATAAACAGCAAACCTGGTTTCAAAAAATAATAAAGCAACACTTCATGACACAACGCCTCTCCCCCATGTGACATACTGTTTGTGTGTATGTATTGACATGTATGTGGAACTGATGATGCACACATACACACTACATGTTAATGTTTTAAATGTATGTCAATTGTAAAGTATTTTGTCTGTAATGTCTTTGTCACGCCCGACCTTAGTTCCTTTTTTATGTCTCTATTTGGTTTGGTCAGGGCATGAGTTGGGGTGGGCATTCTATGTTTTGTTCTATTGTGTCCTTTCTATGTGTTTGGCCGGGTATAGTTCTCAATCAGAGGCAGCTGTCTATCATTGTCTCTGATTGAGAACCATACTTGGGTAGCCTGTTCCCACCTGTGTTTGTGGTAGTTGTTTTCTGTGGTGTGTCTGCACCAGCCAGAACAGGTCGTTCTCTTTGTTATTTTTGTTATTTCAGTGTTCATTAAATAAATTATGGACACGTACCACGCTGCACCTTGGTCCACTCCTTCCAACAGCCGTTACAGTCTTTTTCGTTATGTGTA
>NW_019948417.1:15317-15801 GCF_002910315.2 Salvelinus sp. IW2-2015
TATTAGTATCACCCTAGCTGACATATTAGTGTCACCCAAGCCGACATATTAGGGTCACCCAAACTGAAATATTAGTATCACCCAAGCTGGCATATTAGTATCACCCAAACTGACATATTAGTGTCACCCAAGCTGGCATATTAGTATCACCCGAGCTGAAATATTAATATCACCCGAGCTGACATATTAGTGTCACCCAAGCTGACATATTAGTGTCACCCAAGCTGACATATTAGTGTCACCCAAACTGAGATATTAGTGTCACCCAAGCTGGCATATGAGTGTCACCCAAGCTGACATATTAGTGTCACCCAAGCTGACATATTTGTGTCACCCAAGCCGACATATTCGTGTCACCCGAGCTGACATTTTAGTGTCACCCAAGCTGACATATTAGTGTCACCCGAGCTGACATTTTAGTGTCACCCAAGCTGACATATTAGTGTCACCCAAGCTGACATATTAGTGTCACCCAAGCTGACAT
>NW_019948418.1:0-6972 GCF_002910315.2 Salvelinus sp. IW2-2015
TATGTTGGGGATTGGTATAGGGTTAACTGTGGGGAGTTATAGGTTATGTTAGGGATGTTATAGGCTTATGTACGTGGATGTTATAGGTTATGTAGCGATGTTATAGTATGTAGGGGATGTTATAGGTTATGTAGTGGATGATTATAGGTATGTAGCTGTGATGCTTATAGCGGTATGTACGTGATGTATAGCGTTATGTAGGGATTGTTATAGGTTATGTAGGGGACTGTTACCTAGGTTATGTAGTGGATGTTTATAGGTTATGTACTTGGATGTTATAGTTATGTAGTGGTGTTATAGGTATGTAGGGATTGTTATACGTATGTGGGGATGTATAGGTTATGTGGGATGTTATAGCGTTATGTGGGGATGTAGTATGTAGTGGATGTTATAAGTTATTAGGATGTTATAGGTTATGTAAGGATGTTACTAAGTTATGTAGTGGATTGTTATAGGTTATTTAGGGATGTTATAGGTTATGTGGGATGTTATAAGTTATGTCGGGATGTTATAGCGTTATGTATTGGATGTTACTAGAATGTAGTGGATGTTATAGGTTATGTAGTGGGATGTTATAGGTTATGTAGGGATGTTATAGTTATGTAAGTGGGCATGTTATTAGGTTATGTAGTGGATTTATAGGTTAAATGTAGGATGCTACTAGGTTATGTAGTGGATGTTATAGGTTATGTGGGGATGTTATAAGGTTATGTAGTGGATGTTATAGGTTATGCAGGATGTTATAGCTTATGTATTGGATGTTATAGGTTATGTAGGGATGTTATAGGTTATGTAGGGATGTTTATAGGTTATTGTGGGGATGTTATAGTTATGTAGTGGATGTTATATAATGTGTCGGATTGTTATAGGTTAGTAGTGGATGTTATAGGTATGGGGATTTTATAGGTTATGTAGTGGATGTTATAGCGTTATGTGGGGATAGTTATAGGTTATGTAGGGGACTGTCTATAGGTTATGTGGGATGTTATAGGTTATGTAGTGGATGTTATAGGTTATTTGGAGTTAGCTTGTTTTTTACCAGCGTGTGGTCTGAACTATCAAAGTCGAATCGTATCATACTGAACTCTTCGTAACTAATCTGTATCCGTTACTACGGAGTATGTAGGATGTGCAGATCGTTTATAGGTTATGCTTGTGGGGATGCATTATCATGGTAAGCTAGTAGATTTATAGTAAGGTTATCGTCGGGATCACTAATGGGTTTTGTTACACCGATCATGATTCACTAATATGATGTCTCTCTCTGCGTCTGACTGTATGACAACTTCTTCTCACACTATGTGAGCTGACAGTATTCCCAGCTCGTACTCGCATAGCTCTGTCGGTCTCGATTCGACCTTTGGTATGCTGATCTTACTGATTCTCCTCACTGGGTGATGCGCGATGTTTACATTACCTTTCACACATATGCACGTTATCTCAAGTGAGCGTCATTCTGCGTGTATAGCTTGTGATAATTCGTCTGTTTATTTTCATTTCTTTTGGTTGCGATTTCATTTGTTTACTTGTCTATGTCCATTATTCAGGTGGTTGGTCTACCTTCTTGATGTCAGTGTCTTGTGTTTGGCTTCTTCTCTTACTCTCCATTTTGTATTTTCGTTTTCGTCTCGTATATTTTCTTCTGTCATGTATTTCTTGTGTTCCTTCTTTTTTTTGCAAATGAGTTATTCATTGTCACTTCTTGTTGTTTTTTCTTGCATTGTGTTTTGGATTCCGTATTGTTTTATTTTGTATTTAATGTTGCTTTCTGCTCTATTTTTTTTTAGTTTAGTTTTTTTGTCATTTTTTTTGTTTTGTAGTTTCTGTTGGTTTAGTATGAGGCTTTTTATCTTATATGGTTCGAGTATCTCTTGCATACTTTTTTCGACTGTGAGGTGCTTGTCTTTCTCATCGTGTTTTTTTTTTATTTAATGTGTCTGTGTTGTCGAGTTTCCACACTCCGCCACACTCTGTACATTATAAATACTCTTACCATCTCTCATAACACGGCCATATGCTAACATTCAATCCAGTAGGTGGGTAAAGATGTGACATCGATCCAAGTTCCCATGATTAGAAATTGAGAACCCACCACATCCTATTGCTTCTACGATAATAGATACTATCATAGGCCGAGTAATGGTGATATAGGAAATACACTTGGAGAGAGAGGGACTCTACGCATCTGACAATAGTTTGAGGCATATTCTCCTTTAGTGAGCATTTCATGGATATCCCGACCTGGAACTCTTGATATTTCTGATTCTTTTGTAGTAATAGCTTTTCATCGGAATACACGCAAGATATCAAAGTCCTATCATAAAAACCCCTCTGACGCTCTATTAACTGGACCCTCTAGCAGAAACTCGCAACGTGCTACTGTTTTTACTCAGCTAAAGTCATATGCATAGGCAGTCCGACGTCTTTCATCGCAGTCATGCCAACTAACACACGTGTTTAATCTACTGTAGTTTGTTTTGTGTTTGTTTTTGTCATTCATCTGTTTGTTGGATTTCTGTAATGTGTTGTATGATAGGTTTGTTAGTAGTGTGTGATGTATAGGTATGGATGTATGGTTTAGTAGTGTTATAGTCTATGTGGGGATGTTATAGTTATGTGGGTTATAGTATGCTGGCATGTTATAGGTTATGTAGTGGGCATGTTATAGCGTTATTGTTTAAGTGGATGTTATAGTTTATGTAGTGGATGTTATAGCGTTATGTAGCGGATGTTATAGGTTATGTGGAGGATTATAGGTTATGTGGATGTTATAGCGTTATTAGTGGATGTTGGTATGGTGTATAGGTTATGAAGGGATGTTATAGGTATGTGGGGATCGTTTCTAGGAATCTATGGTGTGGCTTTTGTTTTGGATTATAGGTATGTAGGGATGTTATTATGGGGTAGTTAGTGGGGATTTAGTGGATGCTGGATGTATTAGGTTATGTAGGGTTTATGTTATAGGTTATGTAGGGATGTTAATAGGTTATGTAGTGGATGTTATAGGTTATGTTAGGGATGTTATAGGTTATGTAGTGGATGTTATAGGTTATGTAGTGGGATGTTATAGGTTATGTAGTGGATGTTATTAGGTTATATGTAGGGATGTTAGTAGGTTATGTAGTGGATGTTATAGGTTATGTAGTGGATGTTATAGGTTTACTGTAGTGGATGTTATAGGTTATGTAGGATGTTATGGTTATGTAGTGGATGTTATAGGTATGTGTATGTTATAGTTATGTTAGTGGAGTTATAGGTTATGTAGGATGTTATAGGTTATGTAGGGATTTATAGGTTATGTAGGGATGTTATAGGTTATGTTAGGGATGTTATAGGTTATGTGGGGATGTTATAGGTTATGTAGTGGATGTTATAGGTTATGTAGTGGATGTTATAGGTTATGTAGGGATGTTTATAGGTTATGTGGGGATGTTATAGGTTTGTAGGGATGTTTAGGTTATGTAGTGGATGTTATAGGTTATGTAGGATGTTATAGGTTATGTAGGGGATGTTATAGGTTATGTAGTGGTGATGTTTAAGGTTATGAGTGATGTTATAGGTTATAGTAGTGGATGTTATAGGTTATGTGGGATGTTATAGTTATGTAGGGATGTTATAGGTAATGATGAGGGGATGTATGTTAGTATGGGTTATGTGTGGGATGTTATAGGTTATGTAGAGGATGTTATAGGTTTATGTAGATGGATTTTACTAGGTTATGTAGTGGATGTTATTAGGTTATGTAGTGGATTTATAAGGTTATGTAGTGGATGTTATAGGTTATGTGGGATGTTATAGGTTATGTAGGATGGATGTTATAGGTTATGTGGCGGGATGTTATAGCGTTATGTAGTTTTGAGTTTGAGTTTGAGTTTATTTTTATTTTTACAGGACAGTGCACATTAATCAACGTTTCAGTTAAAAGTGCCGGTTTTAGCCAGCCGGCTAATTTCAACGCGCAGTCCCTGGGCAGGTTATTAAACAATTAAAATATAGACAATAGCAACATAGAACAAGACAAGCATACAGACATAGCAACATAGGACAAGCAAGACGTTAGCATACAGACAGAGCAACATAGACACAAAAAGCAGCAAGACAAAATTCATAAAAGCAACAAAGTGTTTCACACCTCACAAGTAGACAACAGACATGGAAAGCGGCAACACACAGCTAGGGGACCATGTTCACAAATCTGATTGACCTTAAGCCAACCTTAGTGGATGTTATAGTTATGTAGGCGATGTTATAGGTTATGTAGGATGTCTATAGGTAGTGGGGATGTTATAGGTTATGTAGTGATGTTATAGGTTATGTAGTGGATGTTATAGGTTATGTAGTGGATGTTATAGGTTATGTAGTGTTTATAGGTTATGTAGGGGATGTTATAGGTATGTAGTGAATGTTATAGGTTATGTAGTGGATGTTATAGGTTATGTGGGGATTGTAGGTTATGTATGGATGTTATAGGTTTATTAGTGGGGATGTTATTAGTTATGGTAGTGGTGTTATAGGTTATGTAGGGATTTGTATAGGTATGTGGGTGGATGTGTATAGTTATGTAGGGATGTATAGGTTATGATAGGGGATACAGTTATAGGTGATGTTAGTAGGATGTTATAGGTTATAGTTAGCTGGATGTTATAGGATTATGTAGTGGATGTTATAGGTTATGTAGTGGATGTTATAGGTTATTAGTGGATGTATAGGTTATGTGTGGATGTTATAGTTATGTGGGGATGTTATAGGTTATGTAGTGGATGTTATAGGTTATGTATGGTGAAGTTATAGGATTATGTAAGTGATGTTAAAGGTATGTAGGGATGTTATAGGTTATGTATGAGGCATGTTATAGGATTATGTAGTGGATTTATAGGTTATGTAGTGGATGTTATAGGATGTTATGCTAGTGGATGTTATAGGTTATGTAGTGAATGTTATATAGAGTTTTATGTAAGTTGGATGGTTATAGGTTATGTAGGGATGTTAATAGAGGTTATGTAGGTGATGTTATAGGTCTATAGTAGTGATGTTATAGGATGTAGTAGATGTTATAGTTATGTAGTGATGTTATAGGTTATGTAGTGATGTTATAGGTTATGTGTGGATGTTAATAGGTTATGTGGGGATGTTATAGGTTATGTAGTGGATGTTATAGGTTAGCTGTAAGCTGAGTTAAGGTTATGTGGGGATGTTATTAGGTTATGTAGTGGAATGTTATAGGTTATGTAGGGATGTTATAGGTTTTATGTAGGGATTTATAGGTTATGTAGTGGATGGTTATAGGTTATTGTAGTGGATGTTATAGGTTATGTGGGGATGTTTATAGGTTATGGTATCGGATTGTTATATGGTTATGTAGTGGATGTTTATCAGGTTATGTACGTGGTATGTTATAGAGGTTATGTCAGTGGTGTATAGGTTATGTGGGTGACTATAGACAGTTATTAGGGTGATGTTATAGGTTATGTAGGGATGTTATAGGTTATGTGGGATGTTATAGGTATGTAGTGGATGTTTATAGGTTATGTAGGGATGTTATAAGGTTATTAGGGTGTTGTATGTTGGGTATAGGTTATAGGGACTGTTAGTAGGTGGATGTAGTGGAGTGTTATAGGTATGTAGTGGGGATGTTTTTGTTTAAAATAGGTATGGTAGATTATAGTTATGTAGTGGAGTGTATGAGTTGATGTATGGTGTTATAGGGTATTAGGGATTTATGAGTTAGTGTAGGATGTTATAGGTTATGTAGGGATGTTATAGGTTATGTAGTGGATGTTATAGGTTATGTAGTGGATGTTATAGGTTATGTAGTGGATGTTATAGGTTATGTAGGGATGTTATAGGTTATGTAGTGGATGTTATAGGTTATGTAGGCTGCATAATATGGGCAACAACAACAACAAAAACAGGCTTAGTTAATTTGTGAACTTTTGGAATAAAGGAAATATAATGATTATTCTTATTGTGTAGTTTCTATAGTTACAGAATACAGTGGGAAGCACCTTGAATACGTTGTTCTTTGACATGACAATGAATGAATAAGCCAGGGAGGAATTATTGACAGGGTAGGAATCAAAGTGTTGGTCAGTATTTCCAGGGGACCCTAATTAGATGCTACATGTTTCGTACCTCCTGTAGCTAGCTAGCTAACCTAATCATGTTTCACCAATTCCTCTCTGATTTAGAAGATACCATTGCACAAACAACAAGCGTACAGAGCCTTCAGAAAGTATTCATACCCCTTGACTTATTCCACATTTGTTGTTACGGCCTGATTTCTAAATGGATTTAATCGGGGTGTTTTCACACCATACCCCATAATGGCAAAGGCAAAACATGTTTTTAGAATATTTTGCAAGTTTATTAAAAATGAAATACAGACATATGTCATTTACATACTGTAAGTATTCACACCACCTGAGTCAATATTTTGTAGAATCACCTTTGGCAGTGATTAGAGCTGTGAGTGTTTCTGGGTAAGTCTCTAAGAGCTTTTCACACTTGGATTGTACAATATTTGCCCATTATTCTTTTCAAAATTCTTCAAGCTCTGTCAGATTGGTTGTAGACAACCATTTTCTGGTCTTTAGATTTTCACGTAGATTTAAGTCCAAACTGTAACTTGTCGACTCCAGTGTAGATTTGACCTTATGTTTAAGGTTATTGTCCTGCTGAAAGGTGAATGAATCCCCCAGCGTCTGGTGGAAAACAGACTGAACCAGGTTTTCCTCTAGGATTTTTCCTGTGCTTAGCTCTATTCCATTTCTTATTTTATCCTGAAAAACTCCCCAGTCCTTAACGATTGCAAGCATACCCATAACATGATGCAGCCACCACTATGGAAAGTGGATCTAACTAGTGTGTTGTCACGTCTTCATCCATTTCTTCTCCTTTATCTCTCTCATGTCCACCCCTCATAAGCCTTTATCTCTCTCATGTCCACCCCTCATAAGCCTTTATCTCTCTCAT
>NW_019948418.1:7101-10837 GCF_002910315.2 Salvelinus sp. IW2-2015
AGAGAGAGATCCCATACGCACTTTATCTCTCTCATGTCCACACCTCATACTCCTTTATCTCTCTCAATGTCCACCTGGCACCCTCAATAAGCCTTTACTCTCTCATTATCCACCCCTCATAAGCCTTTATCTCTCTCATGTCCACCCTCAAAGCCTTTATCTCTCTCATATCTACCCTCATAAAGCCTTTATCTCTCTCGTGTCACCCCGGTTTTCGTTAGTTTTCTCATAAGCCTTTATCTCTCTCAATGTCCACCCCTCATAAGCCTTTTATCTCTCTCAATCCACCTCCTCATAAGCCTTTATCTCTCTAATATCCACCCTCAATAACCTTTATCTCTCTCATGTCACCCTCATAAGCCTTTTATCTCTCTCATGTCCACCCCTGCATAGAGCCTTTAATCTCTCTCTCACCCCTCAATAAGACCTTTATCTCTCTCATATCCACCTCATAAGCCTTTATCTCTCTCATGTTCCACCCCTCATAAGCTTTATCTCTTCTCATGTCCACCCCTCCATACTTTATCTCCTCTCATATCCCCACCCCTCAAAGCCTTTATCTCTCTCATGTCCACCCTCATAAAGCCTTTCTCTCTCATATCCAACCCCTCATAAGCCTTTATCTCTCTCAATGTCCACAGCCCTCATAAGCTTTATCTCCTCATGTCCACCCCTCATAAAGCCTTTATCTCTCTCATGATCCACCCCTCAAAAAGCGCTTTTATATCTCTCTCATCCACCCCCTCATAAGCCTTTATCTCTCTCATGTCCACCCCTATCATCCTTTATCTCTCTCATGTCCACCCTCATAAGCCTTTATCTCTCTCATGTCCACGCCCCCATACAGCCCTTCTCCTTTTCTCTCTAATTTCTCCCTGGGCCTCAATTATTTTTCTCTCTACAATATCCTTTTCATTCCCCCCAATTAATCCCTTCTCTCGCTATCTCTTTCCTCTCATAATCTATATATATTAAATTCAATCCAAGGGGTTTTTAATTGCATGGGACAAATGTTAAACATTGCAAAAGCAATTGAAGTAGATAATAATCATCATGAAACAGCAAACACTACACTACAGAAGTTCCCAAAGAATACAGACATTCAAATGTCATATTATGTAAATATACAGTGTTAATGATTTGCAAATGGTTCAATGTAAGCAAAGGGAAAATAAATAAACATAAATATGGGTTGTATTTATTCTTCACTGTTGCCCTTCTATATCTTTCCTCTCTATTTCTCTGTTTCTCCTCTCTCTCGTCGCTCACGTCACTCTCATTCGCTCGGTCTCCTCTCTCTTCTCTCGACGAGCTCTCATCTCTCTTCCTCTCTCGTCTCTCTCTCTCTCTCTTCTCTCCTCTCTCTCTCTCTCTCTCTCGCTCTCTTCCTCCTCTCTCTCTGCTCTCTCTCTCTTCTCTCTCTCTCTCTCCTCTCTCTCTCTCTCTCCTCTCTCTCTCACGCTCTCCTCTCTCTTCCTCGTTCTTTCTCTCTCATCTCAGGGTCGTCTCTCGTCTCTCTCCTTCTCTCTCTCTCTCTCTTCTCCTCTGTCTCGCTTCTCTGTCTCTCTCCTCTCTCTCTCTCTCTCTCTTCTCTCATCGTCTCTCTCTCTCTCTCTCTCTCTCTCCTCTCTCTGCTCTCTCTTCACACACGCTCATCTCATCTTCTTCTCTCCTCTCTCTCCTCTCCCTCTCTCTCTCCTCTCCTCTCTCTCTCTCTCTCTCGCTCATCTTCCTCTCTGCATTGTTATCGGGTGGTGAAACCTCTCTGTGTCTTTAATGAAACAATCTGCGGGGACGACAGCACAACACGTCGGGTTTTCTATGTCATTAATCAGTTTGAAAGGGTCTTCTCTCCGTTCATTTACACAAACTGGGTGTGTGTGTGTGTGTGTGTGGTGTGTGTGTGTGTGTGGTGTGTGTGTGTGGTGTGGTGTGGTGTGTGTGTGTGTGTGTGTGTGTGTGTGTGTATGTGTGTGTGTGTGTGTGTGTGCGTGTGCGTGTGCGTGTGCGCGCGCGCGCATTGTTCTGGAGCAGGGAGGGCACCCTATGTGTCAGGGAATACAACGCCATGCCGAAACCCAGTGACCCTCCTCTCCTCCCTGTTGTTCTAACCAGGTCAGATGCATAGCAAGAGAACAGGAGGAGGGAGCAGGTGTTTGTCTGTGTGTCAGGCATCAGGGTGTCAGTGTCAAGCAGTTGAAAGCAGAGCTAAAGCAAATGGTGCGGATAGCAGGAGCAAACATCTCTCACTCTCTCTCCAATACTGTGTATATATTTACGGTTGAAGTTGGAAGTTTACATACACTTAGGTTGGAGCCATTAAAACTATAGCTTTAAGCACTAGCTGTCAGAGCAGCTCACAGATCACTGCACCTGTACATAGCCCATCTGTAAACAGCCCATCTACCTACCTCATCCCCATACTGTATTTATTTATTTATTTTGCTCCTTTGCACCCCAGTATCTCTACTTGCACATTCATCTTCTGCACATCCAACACTCCGGTGTTTTATTGCTATATTGTAATTACTTCGCCACTATGGCCTATTTTTTGCCTTTACCTCCCTTATCTTACCTCATTTGCACACACTGTATATATACTTTTCTTTTGTTCTACTGTATTATAGACTGTATGTTTGTTTTACTCCATGTGTAACTCTGTTGTTGTATGTGTCAAACTGCTTTGCTTTATCTTGGCCAGGTCGCAATTGTAAATGAGAACTTGTTCTCAACTAGCCTACCTGGTTAAATAAAGTTGAAATACAATATATATTTTATTATTTCTTTTTTATGTTTACATTGCCAAAGCAGGTTAAATAAACAATAAACAAAAGTGAGAAAAACTAAAAATGACATCAACAATGAAAAAAATGTTTTATGACAATAATCTGCATCTTTTTCTTTCCTGGTCCCCCACTTCAGGTTTGAGAAAGAGAGGGTAGCAGAGGTGAGGAAACATCTGTTGACTGCTGGAGAGCCTGTCTCCCTGTTACCCTGAAGACTGCCTCCATCTGTCTCTCTCGGCCTTAGAGCCCGAGGACAGCCTCTCTCTCTGGGCCTTAGAGCCCGAGGACAGCCTCTCTCTCTGGGCCTTAGAGCCCGAGGACAGCCTCTCTCCCAATATTCACTTATTCAACATAGCTAGTCCAGCGTGTTGCCAGATGGGGTATTACAATTGGAGAGCCAGCCGCTGGAAGATTGGCTCACTTCTGGGCATCGGGTGGTCACTTTTAAGCAACTTCTCCATCTGTGATGATGCTGGCTGACAGCTAGGGCGCCCCCTGCTGTGGCTGGGCATGAGGGGCGACTGAGTACGGCCCAAATTATGGGGAACGGGGACGGGCATGGGGAGGTGGTCCAAAATGTGGGGTTGTTGTCGAGGAGGCGGCGGTGACGGCGGGGGTGAGATTGTGGTTGGTCAGCGGGGAGCGAGGTGGTGAGACCGGGGAAGGAGCATTGGTTCGGTGGAGTGACCGCCAGGGCAGTGGTCGCCATCTGGGTTGTCCAGCTCCAATTCCCAGGCTGCTGTGGAATGTCATCCAGACTCTCAAGTCCACCATAGCCATCCATAGGTTTTCTGCCTCCAGCTGCTGCTGTTCCACAGTCCCAACCCTAGGCTCCTAATCAAACGATCCCTAGCCTGTAAGGCGCGCAGGAAAATCAGGTGAGGAAAATCGAGGTAGGAATCCAGGGAGGGGTGGCATGCACTCAGCCCAGGCCTGCCTGTATGGCCAAA
>NW_019948418.1:12356-14754 GCF_002910315.2 Salvelinus sp. IW2-2015
GCATTAATATGGAGTTTGTCCTCCTTTGCTGCTATAACAGCTTCCACTCTTCTGGGAAAGCATTCCACTAGGTATTGGTACATTGCTGCGGGGACTTGCTTCCATTAGTGAGGTCGGGCACTGATGTTGGACAATTAGACCTGGCTCACAGTTGGCATTCTAATTCATCCCAAATCTGTTTGATGGGGTTGAGGTCAGGGCTCTGTGCAGGCCAGTCAAGTTCTTCCTCACTGACCTTAACAAACCATTTCTGTATGGACCTCGCTTTGTGCACAGGGGAATTGTCATGCTGAACCAGAAAAAGGCCTTCCCCAAACTGTTGCCCAAAAGTTGGAAGCACAGAATCGTCTAGAATGTCATTGTATACATTAGCATTAAGATTTCCCTTCACTGGAATTAAGGGGCTTAGCGCAAACAATGAAAAACAGCCCCAGACCATTATTCCTCAACCACCAAACTTTACAGTTGGCACTATGCATCGGGGCAGGTAGCGTTTTCCTGGCATCCGCCAAATCCAAATTTGTCCGACTGCCAGATGGTGAAGTGTGATTCATCACTCAGAGAAGGCGTTTCCATTGCACCAGAGTCCAATGGTGGCGAGCTTTACACCACTTCAGCCGACGCTTGGCATTGCACATGGTGATCTTAGGCTTTTTTGTGGCTGCTCGGGCCATGGAAACCCATTTCATTTCAAGACTGTTTCAAGGACAGCTTTTTTCCATCTACGTAACATTGCAAAAATCTGAAATTTTCTGTCCAAAAATGATGCAGAAGAATTAATCCATGCTTTTGTTACTTCTAGGTTAGACTACTGCAATGCTTTACTTTCCGGCTACCCGCATAAAGCACTAAATAAACTTCAGTTAGTGCTAAATACGGCTGCTAGAATCCTGACTAGAACCAAGAAATTTGATCATATTACTCCAGTGCTAGCTTCCCTACACTGGCTTCCTGTTAAGGCAAGGGCTGATTTCAAGGTTTTACTGTTAACCTATAAAGCGTTACATGGGCTTGCTCCTACCTATCTTTCCGAGGTGGTCCTGCCGTATATACCTACACGTACGCTACGGTCACAAGACGCAGGCCTCCTAATTGTCCCTAGAATTTCCCTAGCAGGGCTTTCTCCTATATATCTCCATTTTTATGGAATGGTCTGCCTACCCATGTGAGAAACGCAGACTCGGTCTCAACCTTTAAGTCTTTACTGAAGACTTATCTCTTCAGTAGGTCATATGATTGAGTGTAGTCTGGCCCAGGAGTGTGAAGGTGAACAGAAAGGCTCTGGAGCAACGAACAGCCCTTGCTGTCTCTGCCTGGCCGGTTTCCCTCTCTCCACTGGGATTCTCTGCCTCTAACCCTATTACAGGGGCTGAGTCACTGGCTTACTGGTGCTCTTTCATCTCTCGGCTCGTCTCTCTCGGAGACCTGAGCCCTAGGACCATCCGTCAGACTACCGGGGGCATGAGACTTCTTGCTGTTCCCCATCCACCTTGGCCTTGCTGCTGTTCCAGTTTCAACTGTCTGCCTGCGCTATGAACCCGACTGTCCATCCGGATCGTCATACCTGTCCAGACCCTCTGTTTTCAACTCTCTAGAGACCGCAGGAGTGTTAGAGTATACTCTTAATATCGGCATATAAAAGCCCAACTACATTTCTACTCCTGATGCCCTGACTTTTTACACCCTCGATAACTACTGTATTATTATTATTTGACCATGCTGTCATTTATGAATTTGAACATCTTGGCCAATATTCTGTTAAATCTCCACCCGCACAAAGCCAACGAAGAGGACTGGCACCCCTCATAGCCGTTTCCTCTCTATGTTTCTTCCTAGTTTTGCCTTTCTAGGATTTCCTACCACCTGCTTCTCACCTCATTGCTTGCGTTGGGTTTAGCTGGTTTCGTACAGCCACTTCGAATATTAAGCCTATGTACGAGCTATTATAAAATAAACTTATTTGATTTTATTTCATGGAAGCTCCCGACTACATCTTGTGCTGATATTGCTTCCAAAGCATTTGAATTTGTAGTAGTGTTGCAACGAGGACAGAGTATTTTTACCGCTACAGCTATAGCACTCAGTGTCTGTTCTGTAAGCTTCTGTGCCTACCACTTTGCCTGAGCGTTGTTGTGCTCTAGACTTCCACTTCACAATAAACAGCGCTTACAGTTGACGGGCATCTGTAGCAGGGCGAGATTGACAAACTGACTTTTAAAAGTAGCATTCTATTACAGCCATGTGAAACTCGCTGAGCTCTTCATAAGGCCATTTTACGGACATGTTCCTATGGAATGCATGTTGGTGCTCCTTTTATACACCTGTCAGCAACGGTGTGCGAAATAGCACGAATCAACTAACTTGAAGTGTTCCACATACTTTACAGATATATAAGTAT
>NW_019948418.1:19861-21162 GCF_002910315.2 Salvelinus sp. IW2-2015
GTATATCCTAACATGATTTTGTTGGGTAAAGACTGACTCAACTCAAAAGGACTGACAGTGACTCCTCTGTTTCACCACGCTCACCACCGGGTCTGTGTTGCAGTAAACGGTGGGCATCACAAACACCAGGAGTCTTCAACTTCAATTTCTCCACCTCCACACTTAACGCAAA
Organism: Salvelinus sp. IW2-2015; assembly: GCF_002910315.2. Classification (NCBI taxonomy): domain Eukaryota; kingdom Metazoa; phylum Chordata; class Actinopteri; order Salmoniformes; family Salmonidae; genus Salvelinus; species Salvelinus sp. IW2-2015. Next base: position 20,034 of record NW_019948418.1, read on the forward strand.
CCTAGAAATCACTCCTTTCAACGGTGCCCTGTTCCTAAGAGCAAAGCAAGAAAGATTCTGACCCAAGTTGCGTGACACGGAGGGCCCGCTCCCTCTGGTTAGAAGAAACACAAACAAATATCACAAGTCCACTACAGGTTACCTTCACTGATTCAACTGCACCCAATTCCTTTCCCACCCACCCTGAAACCACAAATTGATCTGACAAAAGGCAAGAATTCTTCTTTATCATGTCCATTGATAACAGGCTCGGGTTCCGAGCTCTTATTCTAAACCACAAGTCATCATTTTTTTTCTGTCAGCAGTTTACTTCAAAGGAGTTTGCCTTCTTTTTCTTTCTCTTCTTCTTTTCCTTCTTCTATGGTATAATGGAGGTCCACAAACAAACGTTAGAGGTGCATGCCGCCACATACTGGATGGGGTGAAAACGGAGAAACTTTACCTACTGGATGGGGTGAAAACAGAGAAATTTAACATAGAAATAATAAGGGAAAAAGTGAAAAAACATCATAATATTCCATAAGCAAACAACTATCACAACAAAAATACAAAAAGACATAAAGGACTCCTTCAGTCAGATTCAAATGTCTACTCAGATCCCGACACAGGCTCAGGAGCCAGAGAGGGGAGAACAAGTATTCCCTGCAACGCTTCGGCCGTGAAGTCCTGGAGGTCCAAAAACATGTTTGCCACGTTCACATTGAGGTCTAATTTCTTCTTTTTTTTATTTGTTTGTCCAGTGCAATTCATCACTTGAGCAATAAATGCAACAAAGTCTATCTTCTTCACTATTAGTACTTCTAATATCTCATCTCATCTCCACTCGCTCCTTTGTACTGCCTCCACATACTAGGACCTCCTTCACCCTTACAGGGCACTCAGTGAACTCAGGAATGTGATTCCCACCTCAATTCTAGCACCGTGCTTCCTCAGACTCTTCACCAATGGCATTTTGTTGTCTTACAGCCTGAATGTCAAATGGATTCAATTGGGATTTTGTGTAACTGGCTTACCCCATTATGTAAAAGTGGAATTATGTTTGTAGACATTTTAACAAATCAGTAAAAAATGAGCAGCTGAAATGTCTTGAGTCAATAAATATTCAACCCGTTCTTTTTGGCAAGCCTAA